>NW_017671788.1:0-77011 GCF_001879085.1 Nicotiana attenuata
ATTAATTCCATAAATCTTCTAGGACATGAATACCCCATTGGTGATGCACCTGGCAGAATCCCTTCTCTTGGAACCCGCATCTTTACAAACACAATCTTGAATCCTTCCCCAAGTCTGGACATGGGCCAATAAGGTCAACGATAGCCCACCTTTAATAATTTCCTTTGCTCAAATTACCACTTATGGTCTTTTCTCGTAGCTGAAATAGCCCATCGATATGCTAATAACCAGAAACCTCGCAAGTAGTTAACCATGCAACCCCATCATAGGCGGTGGGACTCTCCCACATAGCTCGAAGCCACTATTACACAATTCTGGAGTTTACCAGGATTCTAAATCTCCTTGTGACACAATCCTTGCGCAATCAACTGCCAACATGCCCGATATCTTACTATAGAAAACCCCCTTTTTATACTCAGAATCATCAGCAACATTCGCACGACCGATTCCTTCGTTGTATAACCAATAGAATTCTTTGCAGAAGCTCGGCAACCACGCGATCGCTAACCTGCTCACAGGGATGAAGTACCTGTAGAAATCACTCCCGACATCTTCCAACGCTGCTACATGGGGTACAATCACTACGACATCAACAACCCGTCCTGAGTCTGAGCTCGCTCTCCAGCTGCACAGGTCCATTTACCCCTCGTGGACATCATTTAAATGTGCGGCAACGTCCTTCCAATTCAAGGTTATGCTGCATCCTTCTTCATTCAAGCGGCTCCTTTCCGTTATATTAAATCTCCTGCCGCACAAGAACCCCTACTTCAAATTAGACCCGTAGACCCCAATAACCAAGCACTAATATTCTCAAATCGCCCCAAACTCTCCTTAAGGTACGTGGTCATCCCACTGCAAAGCCCATATGCAATTCCGCCACTCTCCCACTTTGGCGGAACTCATCCCCTTAATCGACTACTCGACCTTCGCTTCATATACCTGGCCTTTTTAGAAGTTTAAAACTCCGCCTGACACTTCCCCCACGCATTTCTCATCTTTTGCTGCCTGGTTGTTGCCTTAGCAAAATCTATCTTCATAGTACTTGAGTCAACAAATCGCTACTAACTTTAAACCTTTTCGAAGGTCATCCTTCTCGAACCGCCAACATTAGAAATACTGATCCAATCCTGAACCACCTCACCCTGCAATATCTGACAGTTGCATCTCCGATACTATTTCGCAATATCTTGCCCCAAGGGCGAATTGTAGAAGATTATAACACCGACACACTTAATACGTTCAATTAGGACAACAACACCCCAACATAGAAGAAAACTCCACTACGCTTGCAAATACCAAGTCTCATTACTTCCACCAGCCCACATCTGACCATCCTTAGTTCGATTGCCTTTCCCCCTGCCGGGAATAAAATACTGAATCTCTTGGTTATGCACTGAGTAAACCTCCCTTCAAGTCATTCACTGCCCCGACACGTGGGCAACATCCTACCATCGTATCACTACTGTGGAGCAGTCATTCATAAGCATCATGGCAACTTGTGCCTAGCCTCAAAGCCCTCAGAAGTACCGTTACTGAGCCGAAACAATAAAATATTCTTCCATAAAGCGACGATAATGATCCGATCACTATACCGGGAGAAACATCCCGCACCACATCCGTAGGACCATCATGACTCTTCAATTCTCGATTTATAACAAGCGCTTTGCGTCGCGTACGATTGAGTATGAATGAATTAAATACATATGCCTCCAGGGATCAAATCGCACGACAAGGAATCAAGAAGGGAAGTACTCCTAATAGTCCTGCAGCCTCCCGAGGATAAGTACAGAAGTCTCCGTACCGATCCGCGAGACTCTGCTAGACTTGCTCATGGCTCGTGAGACCCTAGGAACCTAGTGCTCCGATACCATGTTGTCACGACCCAAAATCCACTAAGGGTCGTGATGGCGCCGGACACCGCTGTCAGGCAAGCCAACCAAATACTTAATTAAACTCCTATTTTAACAATTTTGAAAACCAAAATTTTCTTTTAAATTTCATAAGTAAAAAGATAACTGCTTCGATTTAAATTAAATACTAGCAATCAATACAAAATATATCAAAACCATCCCAGAACCCGGTGTCACCAGTGCACGAGCATCTACTGATAAGGAAATAAAATACAATACAACATTCGTCCGGAATACAGTGGACAGAAAGAAAATACAATTTACTGGAAGGGACTTTACTAGCTGCGGGCCGCCTCGAATAATGCAACTCACCTAGTCCCCGAATCATCCGTGCTGCTATGCCCAGTGGGCTGCTAGATAAACATACCTGTGCAACAAAAATGCACAAAAGTGTAGTATGAGTACGTAAACAACGTGTACTCAATGAGTATCTCGCCTAATCTCGAAGAAGTAGAGACGAGATGGTCGACTTCGACACATACTAAGGGTCCAATAATGTGATATCAATAAAACATTAAATCGCGGATTTCTATAAACATGATTTTTAATCCAATAGACGAAAACAAGTAAACAATTAATTCTTTTATAGGCAATTTCCAAAATTCCTTTTCGTAATTATCCAAATGTTTTCAAGCCATGAAGAGGCAATAATAACTTAATCAAGCTCAAGGCAGCAACACAAGCATGCGCATATAATGCCGAGGCGACGGCCCGATCCAACAGAATTAAACTGTGCACTTGCCGAGGGTCGACGGCGCAGCTATAGATGCATCTATTTAATCTGCCGAGGCGTTCAACCCGTTCCAAAATAAACACGTAGAGACATTCAATCAAGAAGCCAACATGGGGCAATTATTCAAAGAAAAGCTAATTCTCTTTCAACAATTTACGAAAATGAGGTTTGGATCTTTTTAGAAATTCATTTACTATTTTGATGTGGTTTAAGCGATTCAACTATCCATAAGATTACAAATATTCAAAGTATAGCATGCTTTTGGGTCCTAGACTACCCGGACAATAGCATAATAGTAGCTACCCTCTCGTCACCTCGTGCGTACGTAGCCCCCGCAATTAGGAGCACATAATCAATTATTTCACCTATGGGGACAATTCCCTCTTACAAGGTTAGAAAGGAGACTCACGTCGCTCCGAAGATTCATAACCGGCATTCCACGCCCTTCCAAAGACTCTAAGTGATGCACACGCTCCAAAACTAGCCAATAATTATGTAAATCCATTAATATATGCTAAGGTACTCATTATAATCCAATTTGTAACAATTCTTAACTCCGATCGAAAATTTGACCAAAACGCCCTCGGGCCCATGTGCCCGGAAATCCAAAATTTCTCGAAGATATACTCTACCCATAGCTTCACTAGCTCAAATATATAATTTACTCCTAATTCCATGCTCAAATTCGTGGTAAAATCCAATTTATCAAGTTTCTAGGTTTTCTTCCAAAAATCCCAATTTTCCCACAATTTTCATGTCTAATTCCATGATATAATCTTGTATTTAACTTGGAAATGTGTAGGAGTAACTTACCTTAACATAGATGACGAAAATCCCACTTGAAGCTCTCCCAAAAATCGCCCAAGCCAAGAAAATATGAGAAGAAATGGCAAAAATCCCGATTTTAAACAACCATTCTGCCCCCAGCATTTTTCGCACCTGCGGTCCAACGACCGCTTCTGCGGTTCCGCAGGTGCGGTCCAAATACCGCTTCTGCGGTTACCCATCAGGCCTCCCTTTTTCGCTTCTGCGGCACACCATCCGCAGATGCGGTCCCGCTTCTGCGGAACAATGACCGCATCTGCGGTCCTCTCCAGCTGCCCCTCTTCCGCTTCTGCGACTATCCTTCCGCAGATGCGGTTCTGCTTCTGCGGAATCTTGGCCGCATCTGCGGTCCTCAAGCCTTGACCAACCATCCGCTTCTGCGGCTCCCTTTCCGCTTCTGCGGGCCGCTTCTGCAGCTAACCCACCGCAGAAGCGGAAATACCAGCAACCAGATCCTTCAGCTGTCCAAAATTCCAAGTTTCGATCCGTTAATCACCCGGAATCCACCCGAGGCCCCCGAGACCCCAACCAAACATACCAACCAATCCTAAAACACATTACGGACTTGCTCGAGGCCTCAAATCGCATCAAACAACGCTAAAATCATGAATTACACCCCGATTCAAGCTTTATGAACTTCGAAATTTCAAACTTCTACTTCCGATGTTTAAACCTATCAAATTACGTCCGATTGACCTCAAATTTTGCGTACAAGTCATATTCGACATTACGGACCTACTCCAACTTCCGGAATCGGATTCCGACCCCGATATCAAAAAGTCAACTTTCGGTCAAACTTCTCAAAACCTTCAAATTTCTATCTTTAGCCAAATGACTCTAAAATGACCTACGGACCTCCGAATTCACTTCCGATCACGCTCCCAACTCCAGAATCACCATACGGAGCTATTCACAGACTCGGAATCCCAAACGGACATCGATAACACTGAAATGCACTTCAAGCCAAACTTATGAAATTTCTTCAAAAATGCTAACTTCCACAATCGGCGCCAAAATGCTCCCGGGTTATCCAAAACCCGATCCGGGCATACGCCCAAGTCCGAAATCATCATACGAACCTGCTGGAACCTTCAGATCCCGATTCTGAGGTCGTTTACTCAAAATTCCAATCCTAGTTCATTCTTTCAACTTTAAGCTTCCGAAATGAGAATTCTCTTTCCAAATCAACTCTGGACTTCCCGAAATTCAATTCCGACCACGCGCACAAGTTACGATACCTGAAATGAAGCTGCTCACGACCTCAGGCTGCTGAACGGAGCGCTAGAACTCAAAACGACCGGTCAGGTCTTACATTCTCTCCCACTTAAACATACGTTCGTCCTCGAACGTGCTGAGAACTACACTGAAGCAGTCTGAAATCACTGTTTAACACCTCATGCACCTTCCCGTGCTACCACAACTCAGTTGAGCGCATTTGCTCGATCAATTCTGAAGATCTTTCCTTTTATTCAAGCAGATAGGCCTTAGAGCCTAATTCCAACATCCGAAATTCTCTGTCAGGCCTGTTTCCAACATACGAACACCGTATCAATCACCACACGCTGTACCCAACCATGACTGCATAACTTTGCTGAATTCACACCTTGCATCACTTTACTCGCCGGACCACAATAACATTTTCTGATCAACTTAGTCGAAATTCCACGAATCTGATGCTCCCATTGCACCCCATAACATACACAGGTCTTACTCTAACTCTTACAATACCGCCACAACGGAAGAGATGTGCAGATATTCATAATCAACTGCCAAGTCAACCATCAATGAGTCTATACTTCTGACAAGAAACATTACCACATTCTGAACCAGATCATGATCTTTGCTCCTTAATATATTCCATATAGTCAGATTGCACTGATCCTGAATCCAATAATCCCATCTTACCCGGTACGAACCGCTCAGGCAATAAGCCACCCCGGACATAATCAAAAGTCTCATATGATGCCACAATGTGCCAATAGGCCATCAATTCGAACGCGATACCAAAGGAAAACGAACTCTGGAAGGAATTACCTAACCCCCGCACTAATACGGACTTTCCTTAGAAAATAGGAAGCGAGACACACGAAAATAGCATATAGAAAACTATACTCAACATCACACTGTTGCGGCGCGCAACCCGATCCAAACGTAGATCTCACATAAGGAGATTGCACATCGAGCTAAATTTTCCCATTACAATAAAATATCAAATTTTGGTCACAAGCACGCTAAGTGCATAATAACATCCCTGAGGGAACATGTAGCGCTATAAGCTACGAAACCCAAGCACAACTGAGGTGCGATATACAATCTGAATCTCAAGAGCCCTTTAGGCTNTTAACTCCGATCGAAAATTTGACCAAAACGCCCTCGGGCCCATGTGCCCGGAAATCCAAAATTTCTCGAAGATATACTCTACCCATAGCTTCACTAGCTCAAATATATAATTTACTCCTAATTCCATGCTCAAATTCGTGGTAAAATCCAATTTATCAAGTTTCTAGGTTTTCTTCCAAAAATCCCAATTTTCCCACAATTTTCATGTCTAATTCCATGATATAATCTTGTATTTAACTTGGAAATGGGTAGGAGTAACTTACCTTAACATAGATGACGAAAATCCCACTTGAAGCTCTCCCAAAAATCGCCCAAGCCAAGAAAATATGAGAAGAAATGGCAAAAGTCCCGATTTTAAACAACCATTCTGCCCCCCAGCATTTTTCGCACCTGCGGTCCAACAACTGCTTCTGCGGTTCCGCAGGTGCGGTCCAAATACCGCTTCTGCGGTTACCTATCAGGCCTCCCTTTTTTGCTTCTGCGGCACACCATCCGCAGATGCGGTCCCGCTTCTGCGGAACAATGACCGCATCTGCGGTCCTCTCCAGCTGCCCCTCTTCTGCTTCTGCGACTATCCTTCCGCAGATGCGGTCCCGCTTCTGCGAAATCTTGACCGCATCTGCGGTCCTCGAGCCTTGACCAACCATCCGCTTCTGCGGCTCCCTTTCCGCTTCTGCGGTCCACTTCTGCGGCTAACCCACCGCAGAAGCGGAAATACCAGCAACCAGATCCTTCAGCTGTCCAAAATTCAAAATTTCGATCCGTTAATCACCCGGAATCCACCCGAGGCCTCCGGGACCAAACATACCAACCAATCCTAAAACGCATTACGGACTTGCTCGAGGCCTCAAATCGCATCAAACAACACTAAAATCATGAATTACACCTCGATTCAAGCTTTATGAACTCCGAAATTTCAAACTTCTACTTCTGATGTTTAAACCTATCAAATCACGTCCGATTGACCTCAAATTTTGCGTACAAGTCATATTCGACATTACGGACCTATTCCAACTTCCGGAACCGGTTCCAACCCCGATATCAAAAAGTCAACTTCCGGTCAAACTTCTCAAAACCTTCAAATTTCTATCTTTAGCCAAATGACTCCAGAATGACCTACGGACCTCCGAATTCACTTCCGATCATGCTCCCAACTCCAGAATCACCATACGGAGCTATTCACAGACTCGGAATCCCAAACGGACATCGATAACACTGAAATGCAATTCAAGCCAAACTTATGAAATTTCTTCAAAAATGCTAACTTCCACAATAGGCGCCAAAACGCTCCCGGGTTATCCAAAACCCGATCCGGGCATACGCCCAAGTCCGAAATCATCATACGAACCTGTTGGAACCTTCAGATCCCGATTCCGAGGTCGTTTACTCAAAATTCCAATCCTAGTTCATTCTTTCAACTTTAAGCTTCCGAAATGAGAATTCTCTTTCCAAATCAACTCTGGACTTTCCGAAATTCAATTCCGATCACGCGCACAAGTCACGATACCTGAAATGAAGCTGCTCACGACCTCAGGCTGCTGAACGTAGCGCTAGAACTCAAAATGACCGGTCGGGTCGTTACAATTAAAGTATATAAAGGCAAGAATGCCCTTGTAGTTATGTGCTAAGCAAACCGCCATAGTGTGGTTAGGGGTGTTCATAAAAACCCGAAAAATCGAACCAAATCGAAAACCAAACTAAACCGACCAAATAAACTGATACTTTTTGGTTTGGTTTGGTTTTGGTTTTGAATTTTAAAAACAGATCATATTTGGTTTGGTTTTGGTTTTAATCCGAAAAAAATCGAAAAAAACCGAACCAAACCGACTATAGGAGTAGCTATTTCAAATTTATTATTACACCTATATATATGTATATTTTTATAAAAAGTTTCAAAAATTTAATGGTAAATGTTAATAGTTCGCACTTTTAGTATAGTTCTTTACCTTTACATTCTAGTTTGATTGGTAGTTTTCTTTTGTAAGTGTAAGAATCCATTTCGTGTTAAAAATAATATATTTTTGATTGAGTCCTTAAATTGTTCATCACTATTTGATTCAATTATCATCAATATATCTTGGTAAATATTAGATTTCTCAAAGGGCAATTGATTTGATAGTGTTACGTTGAAAATATGGTCGCCGAAATATGTGTTTGGTAGTGTATGTCTTATATTTAAGAAAAAACCGACAAATAACCGAAAAAACCAAAAAACCGACAAAATCCGACATAAACCGAATCGGGAAAAACCGACTTAATTGGTTTGGTCTGGCTCTAATATTTGAAGAACCGACTTACTTGGTTTGATTTCTTTTAAGGGAAAAACCGATCCAAACCGAACCATGAACACCCCTAAGTGTGGTATAGTATCCCAATCCCAATCAAATTCCTCATAGCATAAAGTATGATTAGGGTTTAACCTATACGAGAACGCCTTCCTCGTACTACAAAAACCTCGGATTTCTACTAATGGAATTTTCGAAGCGCAGAGCTAATGTATCAATTGCTGGCTTGTCCTATGATTCAGAATCAATGCCATTATATACTTCCCCAAGAGCTAATATATGAAATACTCCTAAGGCTACCTGTGAAAACCTTGTTGAAGATGAGTTGTGTTTCAAAATCTTGGCTTTCTTTAATCTCATGTCCTCAATTCGCGAGAACTCATCTAAATCTTTCCGCCAATATCAAGAATTCGCTCACCATAGGATTCTTTTTATAGACTTCGATGGGAAAAAAGGCTTGACCCAACTAAATGTGAAGAACCTCAACTTATCCCTATTGAGTCTGATTTTGCTTCGAAAAGTCCATTTCGTAACAGATATCGAATTTTGGGTTCGTGTGATGGGTTGTTCTGTATTTGTCGTGATTATGAGGATACGTTTCTGTGGAATCCATCTACGAGAATGTTGAAAAAATTACCCTCTTCAGGAATTAATGGGATTCCATCTACGAGACAATGTTGTTCTTATGGATTTGGTTATGTTGAATGTAAAAGTGATTACAAAGTTGTAGAAATTGTGAAAAGTAACCACAATAATTGTTATGGTGTTAATGTTTATAGTTTAAGAACAAATTCTTGGAAAAGGATTCAAGAGCGTGGACCACGTATTGGATTTTTGGATCAAGTTGGTAAATTTGTAAATGGAAAACTTCATTGGTTCTCCAAAGATCGTGTTAGTGGTGGGATTTCCTCATCATTTATTTCTTCATTCGACCTAGTAGACGAGACATTTGGAAATTTAGCATTGCCCAACCTTATTAATTATGTTTCGTACAGTCATCTGTTCCAGTTAATAATGCTTTGGCAATGTTGCTAGTCCAGATTTTCTTGTTCTACTTTTAACCAATAGAATAAAGAATTCATTCAGTCACCGGCTATAATACCAAATTAATCCATGACCAATTTGGACATGGAAGGAAAGATTGAGGAGCACTAATTTACTATACAGTTAGATACTCTGACCAATTGATGCAAGATCGCATTCGACATCCTTTTGTTGCAGCAAATTATAATAAATGAAGATAATGTCTGGCCTAATAGATCTAGAAGATAATGTACACAGTTATTTAATTTTGTTATCTTCTTTCTACTAATTGACGAGGGCCTAAAGAATGATCCGAAAGCAAATTCTTCTTCACAAGAATCGAAATAAACTCTCTTAAGGGCCGCAGTTTTATTACGTTACACTAAAGAAAGGTAATTCAATTGAAATAAGAAGCAGTATCAAGTATCATTCAAGCTGCCAGAAAAAAGTGACTTATTTTTTTAGAACTGAAGAGTATATATATATATATGCATATATATATATGCAGCTCAAGTTCTCTATTCAACACACTACATATTTTGAGGCCTCAAAATGAAAGTAAAACAGTAAGTTGAAATAACAACAACAACAACAACTACCCAGTAAAATCCCACCAAGTGGGGTCTGGGGAGGGTAATGTGTACGCAGACCTTACCCCTACCCCGATAGGGCAGAGAGGCTGTTTCCGATAGACCCTCGGCTCAGAAAGATGGAAATAAGAAAAACAAGAAAAGACAATTCATTAGTAACTCCAGTAGAAATCGTAATAGTAACAGAAGCATAACAATCAAAAGATGGATGACATGCAATAACAGTAACTAGGCCCGGGGCTCAGATAAACAGCAAGTATAGTGTGTATTCAACATAAACTGCAAGCCATCTAAGGCCAACCCTAATCCAACCTCGCCTCACCCCCGGAAAGAAGTAAGAAAAGTTTTACTACCCCCTAACCTACAACCCTAATGCTTGACCTCCAGACCTTCCTATCAAGGGTCATGTCCTCGAAAATCCGCATTCGTACCATGTCCTGCCTGATCACCTCTCCCCAATACTTCTTAGGCCTCCCTCTACCTCTTCTCGTACCCACCACGGCCAACCACTCACACCTCCTTACCGGCGCATCAAGGCTTCTCCTCTGCACGTGTCCGAACCATCTGAGCCTTGCTTCCCGCATCTTGTCATCCACAGGGGCCACACCCACCTTCTTCCGAATATCTTCATTCCTAATCTTGTCTATCCTAGTGTGCCCGCACATCCACCTCAGCATCCTCATCTCCGCTACCTTCATCCTCTGGATATGTGAGTTCTTAACCGGCCAACACTCTGCCCCATACAACATGGCCGGTCTAACCACAGCTCTATAAAACTTACCTTTGAGTGTCAGTGGCACTTTCTTGTCACACAAAACCCCAGATGCAAGCCTCCATTTCATCTAGCCCGCCCCTATACTGTGAGTGACGTCCTCGTCGATCTCTCCGTCCCCCTGAATCATCGACCCAAGGTACTTGAAGCTATCTCTCTTCGGGATGACCTGTGATCCAAGCCTCACGTCCCTGCCTACTTCCCTCGGCTCAGCGCTAAACTTGCACTCCAGGTACTCTGTCTTAGACCTGCTCAATTTGAAACCCTTAGACTCGAGGGTCTGTCTCCAAACCTCCAATCTCGCGTTAACACCGGCCCTTGTCTCATCAATTAGAACTATGTCATCAGCAAATAGCATACACCTTGGCACATCCCCTTGAATATGGTGTGTCAATGCATCCATCACCAAGGAAAATAAGAACGGGCTAAGCGGAGCCTTGGTGTAATCCCATAACAACCGGGAAATGGTCTGAGTCGCCTCCCACAGTCCTAACCTTAGTCTTTGCTCCATCATACATGTCCTTGATCGCTCTTATGTAGGCTACCGGCACGCCCTTAGCCTCAAGACATCTCCAGAGCACATCCCTAGGAACCTTGTCGTACGCTTTCTCCAAGTCAATAAACACCATGTGCAGATCCTTCTTCTTATCCCTGTACTGTTCCACCAACCTCCTTATAAGGTGGATAGCTTCCGTAGTGGAGCGACCTGGCATGAACCCAAACTGATTGTCGGAAATAGACGTCGTCTTCCTCACCCTCACCTCCACAATCCTCTCCCAGACTTTCATGGTATGGCTAAGTAACTTGATACCCCTATAATTGTTACAACACTGGATATCACCTTTGTTCTTGTACAACGGTACCACTGTACTCGACCTCCACTCATCCGGCATCCTCTTCGTCCTAAAAATTACATTAAACAACCCGGTCAGCCACTCCAATCCTGCTCGACCCACACACTTCCAAAACTCAGCCGGTATTTAAATAAGCCAAGAAGAATTTAAATAGTCAGTCAATATACAACTATTGAATTACAAGACAGGATGTTATGAGGTCTCTTATATCTTGTTCGATTCAGAGATTTTAAGAACATCTATAAGCCGAGCTTTCAAGAGATTTATGCAGAATGATCCAATAGATTGCAAATTCACATCAACTGGAGAGAAAACAGAACACCAAACATAGCATCTCTGTGCTAACTTTGTCATATTTGACATAAGATCCTTTAAAAGAAAACTTCAGAAATTTCAACTTCTTTAAGTATCCAGAATCTATCTTTAAAATATAGATTAACAATCCAAACGGGCACTTAGTCATATTTAATAAATTAACTGCATCACCAATCTAATAAAAAATAAACTTTCTCCTTCTCCGTAAGCGGCTTAGATTCAAATTTATAGGCTTGTGCTTCTTTTAATTGGCTATGCAAGGGCCTGCAGTTCTTCATATACATTAAACGATCGATGAAACATGTAACCATTTCAGAAGCTGAGGTTAGGATGAGTTTCCTAGGATGACAACTCCATAGCAAAGCATCCACAAATGTTGGGAGCCCTCTACGTGAATTTATATACACATTTAAAAGGTTCACTTGTGGGGTAGAGACTCTGTGGTGCAGTCGCAAATCTTTCACGTTGATCTCATTGCATTTGTGAAAATGAAGGGAAACTTGAGACCAAGAGATTGAGCTTAATAGGAATATCCTCAATTTACGGAACCATGAAGCATTTAAGTTGTTGCCGGACCACAAATCAAGACGGATATGTGAGCTCTTCAATTGGCTTGACTCTTTTGCAATTTTAAGATTCAACAGCTCAATCTTTTCCGACCCCGGACAATACTCAAGGATGAAAGTGTCAATCAAGGGACAACTATTAAGTAGAGTCTGAAGCATGGTGTCGTCTAACCTTACATACGATAGAGAGAGCTTTCTCAAGGAAATGCAGTTCGTCACACCTCTAGATAATGTACCCCGCAACATCAGATCACAACCCTCCGCAACCAATTCTCTTAAAGATTTTGCTGCCAACATTTTGAATATAGGCAAAGGGTATGATCTAACCAAGCGTCTAGGATCTTTATACACTATATCTTTTACACCATTCTGAAGAGCGATATCAAGCCACTGAAAATAACTTCGCGAGAATGAGATTCTAAACAATTTAAAAATTCAAACTTGTCAATAGGGATATTATTGTCACTGTATCTCTCCAGAATTGCGTCCGTTATTTCCGCGTCCTTCTAATAACGAGCTCTGAATTTTTAAGTTGGGAAGAGTCAACCAAGCTTGTAGCCATGTTTTGGAGAGAATACTCATCTTGGCTGCTCTTTTTAAAGAACAATAAGAGAGTATTTTTTGAATAAGGCATTCAGGCAATATGTCTATTGTTACTCTCGCCATCTTCGTTGCTACAAATTCACTCAGAGTTTATAGATTGCGTCTTTATATAATAAAGTCACACTCCTACAACTACAAGGAAAAGTAAACAAAACCCTTTTTTAGGCAGAATTCTACCTCGCTTAAAACCTAAAATACCTTGGACTTGGATTTAAGGAGTACCTAGTGAATTAGT
Organism: Nicotiana attenuata; assembly: GCF_001879085.1. Taxonomy (NCBI): domain Eukaryota; kingdom Viridiplantae; phylum Streptophyta; class Magnoliopsida; order Solanales; family Solanaceae; genus Nicotiana; species Nicotiana attenuata. The sequence goes on from NW_017671788.1 coordinate 13,052, forward strand.
CTCAGTCAATAAAAACTTTAATAAATTTAGAAATTGATCAGTTCGTTTAACTGTTACTATTTGAGAAGTTAATAAATAACCTTAGGTTTTAAGTTTCCATGCATCTTCTAAATATATAAACATACTCCCCCCCCCCCCCCCCCCCCTAAAAAAAAAAAAAAAAAAACTGAAATTAAAATTTAATGTGTTAACACATATTTTGGGTTTAAGTTTTGTGCAATGTCAATGTAAATAATAATCCTCCTTTTTTTAAGTTTTAAACCCAAAATATGTGTTAACACATTAAATTGCAGTTTTATGTTTTTTTTATTTGCTTACATGGTGTGCCCTAAATTTTCCAAAACTAAATCTATAAACACCCAACGCTTCTCAACTCTTGGGACCAACCATTTACACGACAGCTAAAAAACGACCATATACGTCTTGTATATATTAAAAATTGTTTTTATTAGATAGTCTAAAAAGATTATTGTTCTTTTCTAATTTATATGGTTTTTAAGCGCAAAGTGTTATTAGTTACAACCACGTGTGCGATCAAAATAAAAACAATGCGCTAAATGTTGAAGGAAATGATGAAGTACGATATAAATAGACTGGACCATGACTAGAACAATAAATTTCGAACGCGAGGACATGTACAAAAACAACAACAAAATACCTAGTGTAATTTCACATAGGTGGTCTGGGAAGGTAGTGTGTATATAGACCTTACTGCTTGTAACGACCCGATCGGTCGTTTTGAGCTCTAGCGTGTCGTTCAACAGTTTGGGGCCATGAGCAGCTTCACTTCAGGTATTATGACTTGTACGCATGGTCGGAATTGAATTCCGGGAAATTCGGAGTTGATTTGCAAAGAGAATTCTCATTTCGGAAGCTTTAAGTTGAAAGAATTGACAAGATTGGATTTCAGAGTAAACGACCTTGGAATCGGAATCTAAAGGTTCTAGTAGGTTCGTATGATGATTTCGGACCTGGGCGTATGCCCGGATCAGATTTTGGATGACCGTGAGCGTTTTGGCGCCTATTGTGGAAGTTAGCATTTTGGAACGAATTTCATAAGTTTGGGATGAAGTGCATTTCAGTGTTATCGATGTCCGTTTGGAATTCCGAGTCTGGGAGTAGCTCGATATGGTGATTCTGGAGTTGGGAGCGCGATCGGAAGTGAATTCGGAGGTCCGTAGGTCATTTTGAAGTCATTTGGCTAAAGATAGAAATTTGAAGGTTTTTGAGAAGTTTGACAGAGAGTTTGACTTTTTGATATCGGGGTCGGATTCCAATTCTGAAAGTTGGAGCAGGTCCGTAATATCGAATATGACTTGTGTGCAAAATTTGAGGTCAATCGGACGTAATTTGACGGGTTTCGGCATCGAATGTAGAAGTTTGAAATTTCAAAGTTCATAAAGGTTGGATTGGAGTACGATTCATGATTNATAAGCTCTTCATCATGTCAATGAACTTTCAGAATTGGTTGTCACTTTTCTGCTTGGCTAGCCTTTGAGGATAAGGCAGAGGTGGTCTAGTCAAAGGTGCCTTAGCTTTTGGCACCACAGGCTCCGGCATGTCAATTATGTGCTCCCTAGACGGGTTCACGGCCTCTTGAGTTTCCACCTAGGCCTCATCAATGTCAATCCTCACATCATTGTTCACATCATTCTCTACCACATCTTCAACTACCAAAGGAATATCATTTTCTTGCAACTCAACATCATCATCCACAACTTGCTTATCTTTCGAGGCATGCACATCACCGCCTCTCCCACTTCTTGTTGTAACCGCCATCACATGATTGTTCCCACCCTTAGGGTTCACAACCGTATCACTTGGTAGAGCACCCTTTGGGCGAGTATTCAACGATTGAGAGATTTGGACTAATTGCACCTCTAAATTTCGAATGGAGGTATTGTGGGAAGCCAATTGAGCATCGGAATCTTGGTTCTTCTTCATCATTTGTTCGAACATCATTTCTATTCTTCCCATGTCATTACTCGAAGAACTAGATCCTTGAGAAGGGAACGGGGGTGGATTGTTCGGTTGTTGGTACATGGGGGACCTTTGAAAGCCTTGCCCCCTATTGCCTTGGTTTCCATTGTTGTTCCAATTACCTTGACCGTTGTTGTTCCAATTGTTGTTATTTCCATTCCACTGCCCTTGGTTGCCTTGATTGTTGTTCCCCCAATTTCCGCCTTGGTTGTTGTTGTTCCAATTACCACCACCTTGTTGATTGCCCCAATTTCCTTGGGGCCCCCATTGTTGATTTGAAGAGTTGCCACGATTTCCTTAATAGTTATTGACATATTGAACTTCTTCGCTTAGCTAATCATAACACTCATTTGAAAAACCACCACCGTCATCATATTGATCACAATTTCCTTGAGGTTGTTGCCCTCTTTGCCTTCTCTTAAGCATATTCACTCCTTCCATGGAATTGACTTGGCGAGGATTTTGGACTTGTTGTAATTGCGCCTTAGCCAATTGATTCATAGTAGTAGTAAGCTCGGCAATAGCTTGACCATGGTCATGCAACTCCTTGTGCAAATGGATCACCGTAGGGTCGCCTTGAGGAACATTGGCCCTACTTTGCCAAGCCGAAGAAGTGTCGGTCATCTCGTCAAGAATATCACAAGCTTCATTGTAAGGAAGCTTCATAAAGTTGCCTCCGGCCAATTGGTTCACAATGCATTGATTAGTGGTGTTGATGCCCCGATAAAAGGTTTGTTGAATCATTGCCTCGGTCATATCGTTGTTTGGGCATTCTTTCACCATTGTTCTAAATCTCTCGCATATGTCATGCAAGGGTTCCGTTGGCTCTTGCTTGAAGGCCAAAATTTCATCACGAAGCGCCGCCATGTGACTCGGCAAAAAGAACTTGGAAATAAACTTGTCCGCCAATTCATCCCACGTAGTGATGGAATGATTGGGGAGCCTTTCTAACCAATCCAACGCTTTACCCCGAAGAGAAAACGGGAAAAGCCTCAATCTCAACGCATCCTCGGACACGTTTGTTTGCTTGCTACCCGAGCATGTATCTACGAACCCCTTCAAGTGCTTGTAGGCATTTTGATCGGAGGCGCCCGTAAAATATCCTCGTTGCTCGAGCAAGGTCAAGATGACATTTGTGATTTGAAAGTTCCCCGCCCGGATTCGGGTAGGAACGATGGCGCTCGCATATCCTTGATTCGGTAGCACCGGTGGAACCGCTCTTGGAGGTGGCGGAGGAGGGTCTAGAACGTTGTCATTAGCATTAGCCTGGCGACCTCGTCCACGTCCCGGAGGTACAAGAGGCACCTCATTGTCTCCAATTTCATCTACCTCCTCCCCCGCAAGCACGTTTCCAATAGGGTCATTCGCGTTTAAAGCCATTTGGTACCTGTAGTAATCACACACACAAATTAGTAAATGAGAAGGAAAGAAGAAAAACACACAAAACTAACTAAATAGATAGCCAAAACCGTTAGCTCCCCGGCAGCGGTGCCAAAAAGTGATCGCTGCCAACTCCACACTACTATAAAGTAGGAAGAGAGGGTCGCAATAGCTTTTACCCGATATGAGGGTCGGGATCGAATTCCTCAGAGAGCTAGAAATTGGAGCTGGGTATCTGTCTAGACTAGAGTCGTGTAATTGTTCTAAATATCACTTCTAACATTTTTGGGTTTTTCAATTATAAACTACTATTATCAAACTACTAATTGAAACTAGATTATGCTACGAGATAATTGCTAAAGTTGTATCTAATGGGAAGAAGGACACTAGGGTCGTGACATCACCTAGGTGGCTAATTGACGGGTAAATGCTACTAAGGTTCGATTCACATAATTGGGGCTTATGCTATAACCGTTGCACAATTATACCCACTCTCACAGCTCTCGGTAGAGAGAGTGATTTTGCCCACTTGACTCTCTCGAGACCAAATGGGTATGCAAATTAGACCAAGCAACTAGGGTTCAAGTAGGGTGATTACTCTCTCGAGATTTAACCCGTTAATTGGTACTATCATTTCTCATGAGTCCATCCCAATTCCTTGTTGGGTCAATTTTGGAGACTTAGACTCTCTTTCTCAAGAAGAGTCAAATCCACAAAGCACAAATCAGTGTTTGCAACCACCAATTTGTAGATTAAAACATAAAATCAACCCAAATAGCAAACACCCATAGTCAATCTAACCCTAGATGGCAACACCCATCAATTACCCACACTAGGGTTGAGCCACAACCCTAGCTAAAGGGTTTAGCTGCTCATGCTTGAAGGAGAAAATGAAGAAATAGATGAAGAACAAGACATATTAATTAAATACTAAATTAAAGTACAAGAATCTATCGTTAAATTGAAGCGAAGATGCCAAAAATGGCTACAAAAGTTGTTCTCACGAGCGCAGCTGTGTTCTAAAGATAACAGATGACCTAAAAATGGTAAAATATTCTATTTATACTAAGCTGGAAAAACTAGACAAAAATACCCCTGCGGGGTCAGTGCGGGCCGCAATAAATGGACCACGGCCGCACTGGGCTCCTTGACTTCAACTTTGGCTTCTCTGAACTTGGACTCCGCGGACCGCGTAGAATGGACCGCGGCCGCGGAGGGAGTTGGCACGGTCCGCACAATAACGACCGCGGCCCGCATGGCATTGTCTTGGCAAAATTGTAGTTCTCTGAATCTCTTGACCGCGGACCGCACAAAAGAGTAGTGCGGCCGCGGAGCCCTGACCGCGGACCGCGAGATATGGACCGCGGCCGCGTTGCCTCTAGCCTGATTTTACCAACTCTCTGAACCACCTAGTGCGGCCGCATTCCACTTTGCGCGGTCCGCACTAGGCCATTCTTCCCTTAGCTTTCTTGGTCTTTGATACTTGAGCAGGTTTCACTTCTTTTTAAGCCGATCTTTGACGTTTCGTCACTTTGTCGATCAAACCTGCAAACAAGCACAACCTGTGAGCCTTTTGGGACAATTTTTTACAAATATATGATCAAAGCATAGGCAAGTAGGGGCATAAAACATGTTAAAATCCTAACTTATCATTGACGGAGGAAAATTTGGAGTTTAAGTTACAGCTTCAGCTGCTGGTGCTGCCATAACCGCACCTGCGGTTTGGGTTCCGCAGGTGCGGCGCCGCAGAAGCGGCTAAGCGGCCACAGAAGCAAAATTTTGGCCATCTCTTCAGAAACCGCAGATGCGGTATATTTTCCGCAGAAGCGGGACCGCAGATGCGATGTTTTTCCGCAGAAGCGGGACCGCAGATGCGGTATATTTTCCGCAGAAGCGGGACCATAGATGCGGTATATTTTTCGCAGAAGCGGGACCGCAAATGCGGTCCCAGGACCGCAGATGCGGAAACTGCTGGGCATTATTTTAAAAGAGGTTCCGCGACTTGGGGGTTTATTTCCGCCATTTCTAATCGTTTTTGGAGCTCTTTGAAGAGGATAGAAGAAGGATTCGAGGGGAAACGCTTGGAGGTAAGATTGTTGGTCTTAAAACTCGTTTCTAATGTGAAATCTACCTAGTAAATCATGGAATTTAGACCAACAATTGAAGAATTAGGGCTTGGGATTTAAGAGACTTTAAATGAGAATTTGAGGGGTCAATTGAACTCCAATTTCTGTGTTCTTGTTATGGATAGACTCGTGAGAGTATGAGGATCCCGAAAATATGAATTTTACCCGATTCCGAGACATGGGCCTGAGGGACATTTTGGTCATTTTACCTGATTTTGCGTATTAGCTTAGAATTTAATTATAGAATCAGTTACTTGAAGTGTTATTTACGATATGCAATTGAATTGAATAGATTTGGGCCATTTAGAGTCGAGTACTCGTGGCAAAGACGTGGTATCAGGTTGATTTTGAGCCGGTTCGAGGTAAGTGGCTTGTCTAACCTTGTGTGGGGGACCTTTTCCCCTTAGGATTGATATTGTGGTAATTGAAATGCCTCGTATGTGAGTTGACGAGTGTGTACTTGTGCTAATTGTTGGAAATCCAGTTTTTCATTAAAAATAGCCTTAAATTGTGTTCTTCCTTTTACTTACTTACACTGTTTGGAAATTAAACCTGCTGTAGCCTAGAGAAGCATGTCTACTTGTCTAAATTTCTCTATTTGCCTTAACTGCCTTAATTGTATTACGTGCACCATGCTAGGCTAGGATTACCTGCTTCACTTTGATATGAAATTGATTGGATTGAATTCTTGTTGTTGCTGCATGTTTACTTTGGGACTACGGAACGATATTCCGGGAGATCCCCTTGCACTTTAACTTTGGGACTACGGGACGGTATCCCGGGAGCTCCCATGTATGTTTACTTTGGGACTACGGAACGGTATTCCGGGAGATCCCCTTGCACTTTTACTTTGGGACTACGGGACGGTATCCCGGGAGCTCCCCTGTATGTTTACTTTGGGACTACGGAATTTGCATTCCGGGAGATTCCCCTGCACATTTATGAGTTGGACTACGGGGCTGCACCCAGGAGATCCACTGGATATGGTATTTATATTTGGGGACTACAGGACGGTATCCTAGGAGATCCCCGGTAGTTATCTTGGAGCTGAGCTGTATTCTCTTACCGTGTTTTACTTGCCTCTATGATAACCGTTGCTGTCCTTTATATCTTGTTTTACTTATTTACACTGTTTATTTCACACTGTTAACCCTTATATTTCATTTAACCTCAGTAGGGCCCTGACCTTCCTCGTCACTACCCAATCGAGGTTAGGCTTGGCACTTACTGAGTACCACTGTGGTGTACTCATGACCCTTCTGCGCATGTTTTTCATGTGCAGCTCTAGGTTCTTTCGCTCAATCTTATCATCCTTGAGGCGAGGCACTTCTATAGAGACTTCAAGGTATATCTGCCGCGTCCGCAGACGAGGAGTCTCTTTCTATTCTTGCAGTTTAGTACTAGCCCTTCTATATTTTTCAGTTCTTGTTAGATATTCTGGAGTTAGAGCTGTGTAGTACTTCTTAGCTTGTGATTCATGGGTTTCTGGGTCTTGGATTTATGTGTTGGTTTTGAGCGTTAAATATGGTGTTTGTCGAGCGGCACATTTACACACTGGTTATTTCTTATTTCTGTTTTAAATTGTTTTACTTCCGCAAATTTTTGGTTTCTTTTCCGCAATTTAGGCTTACCTAATCGTAGAGACTAGGTGCCGTCACGATGGTTCACGGAGGGCGAACCGGGGTCGTGACAAGTTGGTATCAGAGCTCTAGCTTCATAAGAGTCATGGATCACAAGCCGATTTATTAGAGTCTCACTGATCGGTACAGAGACGTCTATTCTTATCTACGAGAGGCTATGTAATTGTTAGGAAAATTCCACTTCTTAATTTCCTCATTAAGCGACTTGATTCCTTGAGGCTTATGCCCTTGTTTCCTTCCTACTCAATCTTACGCGACGTGAACCGCTTTTTATAAATCGAGAATTGAAGAATTGTAATGTTACTACAGATGTGGTGCGGGATGTTTTTCCCAGTATAGTTGGGTGAGCTATTGTCATCGCCTTGCGGAAGGATTTTTCTATCGTTTCGGCTCGATAGTTTTACTCCTAAGAGCTTGGAGGCTATGCACATGTTGCTATGATGCTCGCGATTGGTTATCGCACAGTATTGACTTGATGGTAGGAGACTTGCCTATGTGTTGGGGTGGTGAATGAGTTGAAAGGAANAATTACCCACACTAGGGTTGAGCCACAACCCTAGCTAATGGGTTTAGCTACTCTTGCTTGAAGGAGAAAATGAAGAAATAGATGAAGAACAACACATATTAATTAAATACTAAATTAAATTGCAAGAATCTATCGTTAATTTGAAGCTAAGATGCCAAAAATGGCTACAAAAGTTGTTCTCACGAGTGCAGCTATGTTCTAAAGATAACAGATGACCTAAAAATGGTAAAATGTTCTATTTATACTAAGCTGGAAAAACTGGACAAAAATACCCCTGTGGGGTCAGTGCAGGCCGCACTAAATGGACCGCGACCGCACTGGGCTCCTTGACTTCAACTTTGGCTTCTCTGAACTTGGACTCCGCGGACCGCGTAGAATGGACCACGGCCGCGGAGGGAGTTGGCACGGTCCGCACAATAACGACCACGGACCGCATGACATTGTCTTGGCAAAATTGTAGTTCTTTGAATCTCTCGACCGCGGACCGCACAAAGGAGTAGTGCGGCCGCGGACCGCGAGATATGGACCGCGGCCGCGTTGCCTCTAGCCCGATTTTACCAACTCTATGAACCACCTAGTGCGGCCGCATTCCACTTTGCGCGGTCCGCATTAGGCCCTTCTTCCCTTAGCTTTCTTGGTCTTTGATACTTGAGCAGGTTTCACTTCTTTTTGAGCCGATCTTTGACATTTCGTCACTTTTTCGATCAAACCTGCAAACAACCACAACCTGTGAGCCTTTTGGGACTATTTTGTACATATATATGATCAAAGCATAGGCAAGTAGGGGCATAAAACATGTTAAAATTGTCACACCTCCTTTTTACACACCTACCCCCGAAGGATAGTGTATAAGGGAGTTTTTCCATTTTAAGTGACATTATTCGAAATGGGATTATTTATTTATTTCAGAGTCGCCACTTGGGATAGGTTTGGCTTTTGGTGTCCCAAGTCACCGGTTTATCTTGAATCCCAAATCGAGGAAATTTCGACTTCCCGAATGGAGTCTGCGAACCAGAAATTCTGAATAAGAAATTCTGTTGATCCGGGGGATTGTGTTAGGCACCCCCGGATCCCGTGGTTCTAGCACGGTCGCTTAAACTATTATAAATGGCTTAATATCTGATTTTAAAGCATATTCATCCTATAGGGCAGTTTTAAAATTACTTAGCGCTTTTAGTTGATTTTTAAGGAAGGTTGAACGTCGTTTAAAACGTGTTTTTGGATCACGTCACATGAAATGCACCCGGATCCGCGACACATTTTATTCAACATTTTAGGATTTGGATTTGGGTCACATGAAATGCACACCCGAGTTTAAGAAGATAGATTTATTATTGAAAAAGCGCGCCTAAAGTAACTAGCGTGTTGATATCTTTGGGGGAAGCCATGAAAATTTACTAAATGGCTTACCCGATTTCTAAATATTTTTATAGAAGTAATTAAAGAGGGCCACAAAATTTATGAATTTGTTTGGCGCGGCGCACCTCGTTTCATTTTAAAGGCCATCCTAAAAGGGACTATTATTCTCTATTAAAGATTGTCTCTAAAGGCCTAATCAATTAACATTATGAATTAATTATTATTTAAAGCATTCTAGAAAATTCCGGCCTCAAGATCAAGTCCAAACTTAAACAAGAGGGTCTTCGTTATTAAAAACCTCTTAATTCAAAGTTTGCTACTTAACTTGAAAGGCCCAAAGCATGCTTTACAAATTCACACCAAATAGCTTTAAAAAGTGGAATGGGATTTCCAGCAGATAGGGCCTCGAAGCCAGCCCAAAAATCTGTTCAGTTTATTTGCACAAGCTGTCTAAAATTCGGGCCTTAGAACAGACCCAAGTTGAAGAGCAGGCCACGACTGACATTCAAGATCGTGCCCCAGAGTGCTCTTAGTCATGTAATGATTTGAAGGGCTGAAGATATTTTGGATCTGCCATTATATCGCCGGGCCCAATTCTCATTTAAGAGACTGTACTGTTGGGCTCATGAAAGAGCCCAAATCCAATACCGATTTTATTTGGATCTTAAAAGTTCTGATTTTAAATCAATTGAATCTAGTAATTTTGTAAAACAAAGGGGAGACACAAATTTATTCAAATCAAAAGTGTGTGGTGTTTAAACATCGAGTCTCGCACACATTGTTCAACTTGTTTGCATATTGATGAACTAGCAATTTAAAGCAATTCGTGGATCCTAAAGCTAACATGAAATACAAGGTAAATAATGGTATTAAATTGTAGACTAACTCCTTTAAGTTTCACGTTTTCAGCAAAGCATATGATGAGCATAATAGACATAATATATGTTGAATCTCACATCAAACCTGCAATTTCTGGATTCCATTTCTAACTCACACATTATTTCAATTTTAATCTTAAGTGAACATGATAGGAAAACGGGAATTAACTATACTCTATTTAATATTATTAACCAGACACTCACATAAGTCTAAAATAATAGCCCAGAACGTCCAGTTATTACAAAGCAATATCTCGACTATACTAGGCATCAAAATTAAAGCAAAAAACAGTAGGAATTCATAGGGAAACAAATAACAATTAACTTCAAGCTTGAGAATACACTTGGTTCGATCTTCATACATCACTTGAGTCTAAAAATGTACCTGGAATTTGAATAGAAAAATAGGAAATGGATGGTCAGCTGGGCAACAATGAACAGTCAGCAGCAGCTTTGAACAAGTAGCAACACAGCTCAAACAACTCGACTATCACAACCCAAGGAAAAGTAAACGCATTCAAACCCAGACTCAAGCAAACCAACTTTGAATCAAATGAAACCCAAAACAGTGTATTCAGAGGGATCTTCAANCCCGGTTATCATCCTTGCTATGAGTGGTAGTTCCTTGTGGTTTGCCTTTACCTCTGTTTCCGTTATTGTACTTTTATTATCCTGTATAGACTCTTGTTGTAGATTCTCAATTGCACTGCTTATCTTATCCTGTCACTTTAATATTTATTTAATCTCAGTAGGGCCCTGACCTTCCTCGTCACTACCCAATCGAGGTTAGGCTTGGCACTTACTGAGTACCGCTGTGGTGTACTCATGCCCCTTCTGCGCATGTTTTTCATGTGCAGCTCCAGGTACTTTCGCTCAGTCTTATCATCCTTGAGGCGAGGCGCTTCTGTAGAGACTTCAAGGTATATCTGCCCGTCCGCAGACCGAGGAGTCTCTTTCTATTCTTGTTGTTTAGTGCTAGCCCTTCTGTATTTTTTTTAGTTCTTGTTTGACATTCTAGAGTTAGAGCTGTGTAGTACTTCTTAGCTTGTGATTCATGGGTTTCCGGGTCTTGGATTTATGTGGTGGTTTTGAGAGTTAACTATGGTGTATGCCGAGCGGCACATTTATACACTGGTTATTTTTTATTTCGGTTTCAAATTGTTTTACTTCCGCAAATTCTTGGTTTCTTTTCCGCGATTAGGCTTATCTAGTCGTAGAGACTAGGTGCCGTCACGACGGTTCACGGAGGGCGAACTGGGGTCGTGACAAGTTGGTATCAAAGCTCTAGGTTCATAGGAGTCATGGATCACAAGCCAGTTTATTAAAGTCTCGCTGATCGGTACGGAGACGTCTGTACTTATCTTCGAGAGGCTATGTAACTGTTAGGAAAATTCCACTTCTTGATTTCCTCATCGTGCGACTTGATTCCTTGAGGCTTATGCCCTTGTTTCCTTCCTACTCAATCTTACGCGACGCGAACCGCTTGTTATAAATCGAGAATTGAAGAATTTTAATGTTACTACAGATGTGGTGCGGGATGTTTCTCCCGGTATAGTTGGGTGAGCTATTGTCGTCGCCTTGCGGAAGGATTTTTCTATCGTTTCGGCTCGATAGTAGTGCTCGTAAGAGCTTGGAGGCTATGCACAGGTTGCTATGATGCTCGCGATTGGTTATCACACTGTATTGACTTGATGGTAGGAGACTTGCCTATGTGTTGGGGCGGTGAATGAGTTGAAAGGAAATCTACTCAGTGCACGATTCAGAGATATGATATTTCACTTCCGGCGAAGGAAATTGGCCTATGAATGTCCGAATTGGGGTGATGGAGTAACGAGACTTGGTAAATTCGAGCATGGTGGAATTTTTATCTGCGATGTAGTGTCGTCGTCCTCGATTGTATGTGTTAAGTTCGCCGGTGTTATGGTCTTCTGCAATTCGCCCTTGGGGTAGGATATTGTGAAATAATATTGGAGAAAAGACCGTTGGATATCGCGGGGTGCGGTGGTTCAGGATTGAATCGGTGTTTCTAATGTCGACGGCTTGAGAAAGATGATCTCCGGAAAGGTTTAAAGTTAGCAGCGAATTGTGGGTTCAAGTGCTACGAAGATAGATTTTACTAAGGCAACAACTGAGCAGCAAAGGATGAGGAAAGACATGTGGGGAGTGTCAGGCGGTGGTTAAAATTTCTAGAAGGCCAGGTATAAGAAGCAAAGGTCGAGTGGTCGATTAGAGGGGTAAGTTCCGCCAAAGTGGGAGACTGGCGTATTTGCATATGGGCTTTGTGCTAGGATGACTACGCACCTTAAGGAAGAGTTTGGAACGACTTGGAAATTTTAGTGATTAATGATTGGGGGCTACGCATTTAAATTGAAGTATTGGGCTATTATGCGGCAGGAGATTCGATATAACGGAAAGGAGCTACTTGAAATGAAGGAGGATACAACGTAACTTTGAATTGGAAGGATGTTGCCGCACATTTAATTGATGTCCACGAGGGGTGAATGGACTTGTGCAGCTAGAGAGTGAGCTTGGATTCAGGATTTATGCCTTGTATAGAGGAAGGTTTCAAGGGAAGTGATTCTGCCGGGTGCTTCGTCGAGAGGGTATTCATGTGCTAGAAGATTCATGGAGTTGATTATATTCGGGGCCAAGTCAAAGCCGGCGGCTCTCAACAACGGTCCTAGTGGATTTAAAGGGGCAAAGTGTGGTGCCTAATGATTTCGAGCCTACGGTTAAGAATCAAGCTTTGTAGCAGCTTATGAGAAGAGGCACATAATGTTCTATGATGTTTTGACTCGCAGTGTAGCATTTGGGAGGTATGAAATGGTTCGTGGGATTTGAGACAGCATGGTCTCGTGATTCAAGGTCACTCGGGATGAGTGCGGATGGAGTGTGTTATGTGTTGAATGGAGTTATTATTATTTCTAAGGCAATCAAGAATTAATTTGGGAGAAGATAGATTGGTTAGTCATAGTTGAATTGGCATATTAGTGGTAGTGATCTTTTCCTTCAACGTGATCAAGTTATGCAAGTGATTCGTGACGACACGTGTGAGGTTTATCGACCGCCGTAATTGATGTTATTCAGAAGTATTCCACTGTTATGTCCTGTATGTGTAGGCGGATCCTGGAAGGGCTATGGTGGCTTAGACCACTACTTAGAGATTTGCATATTCTACGGTTATAAAAAATTCACCTGTGTTGCTATGATTCTCTTGAAGTGAGTTAAGTGAAAAGTTTTATATGATGAAGTGTTAATCTATTAGTGGTTACGGAGTTATGATGAAAAATCGTGTTCTATCATATATTGGCATGTTGGTGCAGTGTGTGGTATGGAATTTGAAGTGAGGATCAAGGTTGCAGTTCAGTGTTGACAAGGATGTCGCGAGCTTGGATGAGCAGTAAAGAAGTTTCGATGTTTAAAGTAAGTGGGTATCGTCTTCAGCGTCAGCTGAGATCGGTGTTTTGTGAAAAAGGCCTTGCATCCTGGTTATGGATTCTTAAACGCTTTCTCAGCGTTAGTGCGACTCGTGGTATAGATACGCATATTTGTTGTCTGTTACGGAAGATCGTGGGAGCGTGCCCCACAGGAAGATTGTATAAGTGTGGCATGTAGTCACTTGATTGATTGAAGATTTAAACCAAGTATAAAGACGGTCGTGATATCATTAATTTGAGAATTTATGCTCGGAGGGCACTCGACTTATTGGGTTGTGGACCGTGGAGGATTGCCCCGGTTATGATGATAGTTCTCGTGTGTTATGAGAAAAAGGGGGTTATTATGGACCTTCGAAAGGTTATTAGCCTAGTTCAGTGTGATCAGAATCAGCTTGAGGTCTGTGGATGGATCTAAATGTGAATATGGGCTCTATATCAGGCCAGATGTGTTCATTTCAGCAATGCGCCCCTTTGGACAAGTAGTCGGGGTACTATTTCGTCGTCAGCTATTTCATGAAATGATATATTGCGCCGTATGAGTTGTGAGACGGCTTGATGAATTTCATATGTGTTGAGGTTCCGCTTAGAGATGATGTTATATGAGCAGGATGGCTCTCGAGATTCAGATCGTATATCGCACCTAAGTTGTGTTTGAGTTTTGTAGCCTATGGCACTATATGTCTCCCCAGGGATGGTATTATGCACTTAGCGTGCTTGTGACCGATATTCGGAATTTTGTTATAATGAGCAGTTTAGCTCGATATATATCTCCTTATGTGAATTCTATGTGTGGATCGGGTGGCACGCCGCCATGGGTATGTTATTTGGATCGGGTTGCACGCCGCAACAGTGTGATATTGAGTACAGTTTTCTATATGCTATTTTTGTAAGCCTTGCTTCCTGTTCTCTAACGAAAATTCATATTAGTGCGTGAGTTGGGTAGTTCCTTCTGGAGTTCGTTTTCCTTTTGTCAAGTTCGAGTTCATAGCCTATTGGCACATTGTGGTATCATATGAGACTTTTGATCATGTCCGGGGTGGCTTATTGCCTGAGCGGTTCCTACTGGGTGAGACGAGATCATTGGATTTAGGATTAGTGCAATCTGATTATGTGAAGTATATTAAGGAGCTATGACCATTACTTGGTTCAGAAAGAGGTTATGGTTCTTATCAGGAGTATAGATCCAATGATTTGTTGATTCGGCAGTTGGGTATGAATTTCTACACACCTCTTCCGTCTTGGCGGTATGGTAAGAGTTAAAGCAAGACCTATGTAGGTCATGAGGTGCAATGGGACCATCAAATTCGTGGGATTTCGACTAATTTGATCAGAGAATGTTATTGTGGTCCTGTTAGTAAAGTTGTGCAGGGTGTGAATTCAGCTAAGGTGTGCAGTCATGTTTTGGCGCTGCGGGTAGTTATTGATACGGTGAGCGTATGTTGGGACAGGCCTGGCAGAGAATTCTGGATGTAGGAATTGGGCTCTAAGGCTTATTTGCTTAAGTGGAAAAGGATATCTTCAGATTGATCAGGCTAGGGTACCCAGCTGAGTTGTGGTAGCATAGGTAGGTGCTCGAGGTGTTAAATAGTGATTTCGGACAGCTCCAACACAGTTCTTAGCACGTTCGAGGACGAATGTATGTTTAAATGGGAGAGGATGTAACTACCCGACTGGTCGTTTTGAGCTCTAGCGCGTCGCTCAGCAGTTTGGGCCATGAGCAGCTTCACTTCAGGTATGTCTCCATGCTCGTTCGAGGACGAACGAATGCTTAAGTGTAGGAGGATGTGACGACCTGGCCAGTCGTCTTAAGAATTAATGCCCAGATCCCCTATTAACTGTTTCCCCAGGTTTATTTCTGCTATTTTGAATTACCGGGACGTTCGATTTTGAGTTTCGGAGAGTTTTGGGACACTTAGTTCCCAAATGAGAGCTTAAGTGTTGGAAAGTTGACTGTAGTCGGAACAGTGTGAAGACGGCCTCTGAATGGAAATTTGAGGGTTCCGTTAGCTCCGTTAGGTGATTTCGGGTTTAGGGGCATGGTCGGATTGTGTTTTGGAGGTCCGTAGCTAATTTAGGCTTGAAATGCCGAAAGGTCGAATTTTGAAGTTTCCGGTTCGATAGTGAGTTTTTTATCGAGGGTTGGAATGGAATTCCGAGAGTTGCTGTAGTTCCGTTATGTCATTTGGGACGTGTGTGCAAAATTTCAGGTCATTCGGACGAGTTTTGATAGACTTTTTGATCGAAAGCGTATTTTGAGAAATTTTGGAGTTCTTAGGCTCAAATCCATGGTTAATTCGAGGTTTCGATGTTGCTTTAGGTGTTTTAAGGATTGGTACAAGTTTGGGTAGTGTTTTGTGACTTGTTGGTGCCTTTGGTTGAGGTCCCGGGGGGCCTCAGAGTGAATTCGGATGGTTGACGGAGGAAATTTTGGAGTTTAAGTTGCAGCTTCAGCTGCTGGTGCTGTCATAACTGCACCTGCGGTTTGGGTTCCGCAGGTGCGGCGCCGCAGAAGCGGCCGCAGAAGCAAAATTTTGGCCATCTCTTCAGAAATCGCAGATGCGATATATTTTTCGTAGAAGCGGGAACGCGGATGCAATGGTTTTCCGCAGAAGCGGGACCGCAGATGCGGTATATTTTCTGCAGAAGCGGGACCGCAGATGCGGAAACTACTGGGCATTATTTTAAAAGAGGTTCCGCGACTTGGGGGTTTATTTTCACCATTTCTAATCGTTTGTGGAGCTCTTTGAAGGGGATAGAAGAAGGATTCGAGGGGAAACGCTTGGAGGTAAGATTCTTGGTCTTAAAACTCGTTTCTAATGTGAAATCTACCTAGTAAATCATGGAATTTAGACCAACAATTGAAGAATTAGGGCTTGGGATTAAGAGACTTTAAATGAGAATTTAAGGGGTCAATTGAACTCCGATTTTTGGGTCCTTGTTATGCATAGACTCGTGAGAGTATGAGGATTCCAAAAATGTGAATTTTACCTGATTCCGAGATGTGGGCTTGAGGGGCGTTTTGGTTATTTTACCTAATTTCGCGTATTAGCTTAGAATTTAATTATATAATCAGTTACTTGAAGTGTTATTTACGATATGCAATTAAATTGAATAGATTTGGGCCATTTGGAGTCGAGTACTCGTGGCAAAGACGTGGTATCGGGTTGATTTTGAGCCGGTTCGAGGTAAGTGGCTTGTCTAACCTTGTGTGGGGGACCTTTTCCCCTTAGGATTGATATTGTGGTAATTGAAATGCCTCGTACGTGAGGTGACGAGTGCGTACTTGTGCTAATTGTTGGAAATCCGATTTTTCATTAAAAATAGCCTTAAATTGTGTTCTTCCTTTTTCTTACTTACACTGTTTGGAAATTAAACCTGCTGTAGCCTAGAGAAGCATGTCTACTTGTCTAAATTGCTCTATTTGCCTTAACTGCCTTAATTGTATGACGTGCACCATGCTAGGCTAGGATTACCTGCTTCACTTTGATATGAAATTGATTGGATTGAATTCTTGTTGTTGCTGCATGTTTACTTTGGGACTACGGAACGGTATTCTGGGAGATCCCCTTGCACTTTTACTTTGAGACTACGGGACGGTATCCGGAAGCTCCCATGTATGTTTACTTTGGGTTTATGGAACGGTATTCCGGGAGATCCTCCTGCACTTTTACTTTGGGACTACGGGATGGTATCCCGGGAGCTCCTATGTATGTTTACTTTGGGACTACGAAAATTGCATTTCGGGAGATCCCCCTGCACATTTATGAGTTGGACTACGGGACTGCACCCGGGAGATCCACTGGATATGGTATTTATATTTGGGGACTACAGGACGGTATCCTGGGAGATCCCCGGTTGTTATCTTGGAGCTGAGCTGTATTCTCTTACTGTGTTTTACTTGTCTCTGTGATAGCCGTTGCTGTCCTTTATATCTTGTGTTACTTATTTACACTGTTTATTTCACATTGTTAGCCCTTATATTTCATTTAACCTCAGTAGGGCCCTGACCTTCCTCGTCACTACCCAACCGAGGTTAGGCTTGGCACTTACTAAGTACCGCTGTGGTGTACTCATGCCCCTTCTGCGCATGTTTTTCATGTGCAGCTCCATGTACTTTCGCTCAGTCTTATCATCCTTGAGGCGAGGCACTTCTGTAGAGACTTCAAGGTATATCTGTCGCGTCCGCAGACCGATGAGTCTCTTTCTATTTTTGCTGTTTAGTACTAGCCCTTCTGTATTTTTCAGTTCTTGTTAGACATTCTGGAGTTAGAGCTGTGTAGTACTTCTTAGCTTGTGATTCATGGGTTTCCGGGTCTTGGATTTATGTGTTGGTTTTGAGCGTTAAATATGGTGTTTGCCGAGCGGCACATTTACACACTGGTTATTTCTTATTTCTGTTTTAAATTGTTTTACTTCCGCAAATTTTTGGTTTCTTTTCCGCAATTTAGGCTTACCTAGTCGTAGAGACTAGGTGCCGTCACGATGGTTTACGGAGGGCGAACCGGGATCGTGACAATAATGTGGCAACACCATAAGTTCCTTAGAACTGTCTCATTAGAAACTAAAATGATACACACTTCTTAGGATATTATTCCTTCTTTTCACAACAAAAGTTGGCATAATAAAATAAATGTTTAGATATTTAGGCGTTTGTCAAGTCTAATGTAGCTCGCTTAGTTGTGTAACCTGAATACGTCGTCCTAATCTTAGCATCTATTGGATCTCTATGGGATATTTTCTATACAGAAAAGTCAATCAATGTCTTAGTCCAAGCAAAGTTTCTGCAAACCAACTTTGCTTTTTTCACTAGCATACCTCGTTTTCTGAATTCCAGATACACAAAATGAAGTGTTACAAAAGCACCTTTAGTATACACTGTTGAAGGACATATCACACATTTTCGAATTGGTTAGTAAACAGGACAATGGGGATCACGTGATAGGGAAGAAATTCAGTAAGAATAACAAATAAAATGGCAGCCAAACTTAAAATTTGAGCAATCCATGTATAAATAAGAGCTGTTTAAAGTTCTTCGCTATACACAGTGTCTTAAAATCTGTGTAATGGTACATGGCGCTTGATGAAAGACTGTATGAGATGAAGAAAAAGAAGGTATGAAGCTTACCAATATACTTTTACTGGAAATTGCCCATTTATCATGAATAATCATTCTCTCTGAGTCACGATCATTAACCTTACCTACCACATTAATTGTAATAAGATAAATATCCAGATAGAAAATATCATAGTCTAAAGTATTTCAACTATATAGCAAAATAATGACGTACCTTCTTGGTCATCTCAGAAAGAAGATAATCAAACCAAGACCTGTAATATCTCAGAGCCTTGAATAGCAAAGCCCACATGTAGTTAGGCTACACATTTAAGTCTTCAGTTCACAGGTTTTTGTTCAACCCACTGTCGATCTGATCTAAATAAACATACAAAAAACATTGTCACCCTCAATTATGCTAGAATAGTTTACATAATAAAGAAAAACAAACACAATTGCCTCTTATTACTGGGAATTGTTCTGCTTCATGGATATCTTTATATTTGCAAGCAGTTTTATCCAGCGCAAGAAAACCTCTAGTGATATCCTCGAAGTTGTCTTCTATTTTGGACTATTTGTGATTTTGTTTTGGTGGCCTTTTTCCTATTTAGGTTTAGCCTTTTAATTTTTCTTGATTCTTTGTATTATATTTTCATGAATTAATACCAATAATAATTTTGATTTTCAATTTAGAACTTCGCTTAAACTCTTCGCTGAAGTTCTTGCTTATGCTCTCCTTGATTTTTATGTATATATATATATATATATATATATATATATATATATATATATATATATATCACATTTCTCGCACGCTTATACCATACATTTGGTGGGTGAACAATGCAACATGGGGTCCAAAACTGAGTAAGCCAAGAATAGGAATGGATTTAGCTCTAATCAGTGCTGGAGCCAAAAACTTTACTTAGGGGTGTTGAAACATAAATAAATAAACACAAAAAGAAAAACTAAAGGGGAGTCAACATGTGATATATATATACATAAAAATAAATTAGTAACTTAGCTAAACAGTGTAATTGTTTGGCGAAGGGGTGTAAAGTGGCTCCACTACGGGCTCTAATATTGTAATTAAATCTAAAAGGTAGCTCATAATGTGAAGATTGACCAAAATCATGTAAGGAAAGGCCCATAACAACTCATTTCTTTGCATTGAATATTTTAACAAATTCTAAAGCTCTATAAGACAAGGAAAACAAGAAGCCTACGCAGGAGCATTTATTTAAAGACAGAGATGCAGAGAGTTAAGAGATTACATTTAGGGAATCGGTGGTTTTCATCGAATATGCAAGTTGGGTCACTACTTTTTCATGTTTTACCTCCTCTTTCACTGCAAATTAAAGAAATTAATCAAAATTAGCTGCTAAATTTACTCAATCAAAATAAGATACGTTTGTACGTACGTACTGTAAGAATTAATTCAGCTAATAATTACCTTCACTGGCTGATAAGACTACTTTTTTCAGTTTTTTAAATCTTCTCATCAGGGTTGTTATAATTTCATGTATGATTTCTCTCAATTTTTACCCCAATTTCTTCCAATTTCTCTTCAGACTTCCTAATTTCATTGCCGGAACTCGTGGTTGATGTTTTTATTAGAAAATGGGTAGAGTTTCGGAAGGTTTGCTATGAGTAAAATGTAGTTGGAGATCGAAGTAGATAACAATGAACAAGCAAATTAAAGTAATAATTTAATTTGCTTTTGACTTCTTTGTGAATGTTGAATGTCCCTTCAAATTCTGTTATACCAATATGAATGCTTTATATTTTTCGTTTCGATTTTAAAAAGGTAACTTTATGTTTCCATTTTCCGCCAATTCTTCCATTCACTCTTCTATGTTATTATCTTTCATAGAATATAAACTTTATTATAATTGAAAATTTTAAAATTATATATGAGCATGTTTTTGAAATATTCTGCTTTTTTTTATGACCGAGAAATCCGTCTAGGGCCGATCCGATCCTTTGGACCAACCGCAACCTTCGGAACTCAGTGAATAATGGGCCTGCCCCTCTACCCTTCTCCACTTAATTACCAGCCTTTGCTTTGCATGGTGTGGGGGCTTGAACAAATCCACCACCCTTTGCCACTTGAGCTAGGCCCAAGTGGCAATTGGTTTTACTCCACATTAGTTCTTTTTGAATGAGTGTATTTTAATTGGTGCTACTCCAGTATTCCTGGACCAAAGAGTAATCATCTAGGTAGAGAGAAGTCATTGTTGTTTCATCTCCTTTTTCTTACACGATAAGAATGAAATTTGGGTTCGCAATGCATCTCCATGCTCAACAAGATGCACCAACCTTGGGATGTTTTACTTCCAATCTTACAGAGTTTCTGACGGAGCTTGCTCTAAGTCTCGGTTGACAACTCCGAGTGTATGCATTCACACAGTCAATTGATAATGAAGTATTTGTAGTTACATGTAAGTTTCAATTTTACCTCTGTTCAATTAATGTTTCTTTAAGAAACATAACTGAGGAAGTTTCTGTTGAAGACTTTTTACATTACTTAATCAGTTTAGCTTTTCAGCATACAATTTATCTATGATTGTAAATTTCTAGGAGCTGAGTGAATCATATAGTACAATTTCTGGGTTGGTGATCTCTTCTGATATGATAAATTTATGATATAGGAGACAAAGTTTTTCATCTTTCCACTAGCTCTGGTAAGTTACACATTTGTGATATATTATTGTCAACTGATATTATTATGAAGATTTACCAAGAGCATTAAATTAAATCTCTTCTTGCTTATCAGGAAAGAACGCACATATAAGAGTGAGATTTCATGAATAGCTATCGTTTCCTTGGAGTTAATTTATATGGCATGTATCGAGTTTTTATGACCAATATGAAATACTTTTTTACGTTTATTATTTTGAGCTATTGAAAATTTACTTTTGCGCAAAAAATTGTAGAAAAAAAAAGAATCAATTTGATAATCCTTTGTGAATTTGAATGTTATTTTCTTAGGCTAACAATTCCTTTTAGTTTAAATGAATTGTAGAAAAGCATGCAATATTCCTTCTTATTACTAATGGACACCTTTAAGGAAATTAATATTTCTCATTTCCTTTTTGATATTTGTGTATGTATACCATTTAGAACTATATTGCGCGTCGCTATTATGAGACAAATAGTTATGTGACTTTCAATGATTGTCCATGTAATTGAGGTTAGTTGTTGGAGTTTCTTGGTTTGTTGTTTCAAATATTTTGTAGTTCAGAAGACAATATTTGTGACAAGGCTCAACTGGAGCAATGTCTTATTGTTGAGTCACGGAGAAGAAGCTTTCAAGATTATTGCGCTTCAACTACTTTACGAAGTCAAGGTAGCTAACCATCTTCATATGTTCCTTTATTTCATATATTTTAGGTTCATAGCTCTCAGCTTTAGCTGAATTCTAGAATGTTGTCAGAACGGTTGAAACTACAACATTGATTCATACAAGTCTGGTCCCTAATTTGTCATTATTGGATTGATATTCATGTCTCAATACATGTTGCTTTGTACTGAGATCTATCTATTCCAGGACCACAAACATCAAAACTTAAGGTACTGATAGCTTCTACACCACCAGGAAGATAAACGTTTTTGGTTAATTTAAGAGCTACGCGCAGTTGGTGGTTTGTCAAATCAAAAGCAAAATTCTTAGTCTTCATATTAATACATTACGATAACTTCATTCCATCAGATGATTGAACCTCTATAACGATCTGGCCGGTCGTTTCATGAGTTATCACTACGTTTCCCCCATTTTTGCTTCTTATTGCTTTGTTTATCGGTTCTATGTGTGATCGGGTTGGTTGGCTTGGGTTCGGAAAGGTTTTGGTAAGGTTTGATACACTAAGTATCTCTTAAGAAAACTTAAGTTGGAAAAGTCAAGCGGATGTTGACTTGTGTGTTATAGGGCTCGGATGTGAGTTTCGATGGTTCGGATAGCTTCGGGAGGTGATTTAGGACTTAGGAGCATGATCGGAATGTATTTTGGAGGTCCGTAGTAGATTTAGGTTGAATTGGCGAAAGCATAATTTTGGCGTTTTCCGTTTGATAGGTGAGATTTTGATATAGGGGTCAAAAAGGAATTCCGGGAGTTGCAGAAGGACCGCTATGTCATTTGGGATGTGTGTGCAAAATTTCAGGTCATTTGGACGTGGTTTGGTATTCTTTTTTATCAAAAGCGGAATTCGGAAGATTTTGAGAACCTTAGGCTTGAATCCGATGTGTTTTGGTTGATTTGATGTTGTTTGAGGTGTTTTGAGGATTGGTATAAGTTTGGATGGTAGTATAAGACTTGTTGGTGCTTTTGGTTGAGGTCCCGGTGGCCTCGGGGTAATTTCGGATGGTTGACGGAAAGTTTGGAAGTTGGATGTAGCAGCTAATGCTAAGTCTGCTGTCATAACCGCACCTGCGGCTAGGGGACCGTAGGTGCGGGCTTGCAAAAGCGTTGAGGGAGCCGCAGATGCGGTCAAGAGGAGGCTCAGCTGGAACCGCAGAAGCGGCAAGGGGAGCGCACCTGCGATAGCGCAGGTGCGGGCAATGCATCGCAGATGCGATTTTGGCCACTTAACTGAAAACCGCAGATGCGGTGGATGGACCACAGGTGCGAAAAGCTTGGGTCAGAATGTATATAATTTTTTCTCCGCGATTTTCAGAGGTTTTCGCCATTTTAAACACGATTTCTGGAGCTTTTGGGCGATTTTGAAGAGGGAATTCAAGGAGACATCATTGAGGTAAGGTTTTGGATCATGAAAACTCGTTTCTATGATATGATTTCGCGGATTAGAGCTGTAATTATGGAAATTAAGGGTTGAAAATTGGGAAAACTAGGGCTTAGGAACTTAGGCCTTTAATTAAGGATTTGAAGGACCATTTGCGGTCGGATTTCAGAAATTTTGATATGTATGACTCCTGGGGAGATAAGGAATCTAATGAGGTAATATATATCGAGTTCCGAGACGTGGGCCCGGGGGTCGGGTTTGGTTAATTTCGGGATTCGCGTTGTTTTTCGATTGTTTTCGAGTGGGCTTTGTTCCCTTAGTATATTTTGATGGTTATGTACTGATTTTGCCTAGATTTGGAGCATCCGTAGGCCGATTCGAGGGGCAAAGGTATCGCGAGCTAGAGTTTGGGCCGGATTGAGGTGAGTAATGATTTTAAATGTTGTCCTGACGGTATGAAACCCCAGATTACACATCATTGTGCTATGTTGAGGTGACGCACACGCTAGATGACGAGCGTGGGGTCGTGCACTGTTGGGGATTATAACTTATTCCATCCCGAATGACTGTTTTACCGCGTATTTGATTGCAAACTGTTCGATGTTATCATGTTTTGGGCTAAATGCCATATTTGGGCTTCCTGCCAACTGTTTGGACCCTTAAGGGATTTTTACTGCCATTTTCTCACTAGTTTGACTTTATACTTGTACTCAGTCATGCTATATTCTACTGTTTTCATAACTCAGCCATGTTTACTCTGTTTTAACACCTTAAATGATATTTTAAAAGATATTTTTGAGCTGAGCATCATGTTTTACTGTTGCCCGAGTGGCTTATGAGATTCTGACTGAGTAAGGCCGATGGCCTGTGTTGTGAGGATACTTTGGGTCGGGCTGCACGCCACAGCAGTGATACACTGATTATGATTATTAGGCCGAGGGCCTATTGATTAGGCCACGAGATGGCTTGATATTGCGCTTGGGCCGTAAGGGACCCCTCCCGGAGTCTGTACACCCCAGTGAGTGCGGGTACCCATTGTGATATGAGATATAGCCCGAGGGGCTGGTATTGTTCTATGTTATTGCTCGAGGGGCTGATTCTGTTGTTATTGTGCCCAAGGGGCGGTTTTTATGTGTTTATATATTCTAGTTGCCTTTCATATACTTGCTTAACTGCTTAAAATGTGCTTTATGAGGTTATACTGTTAAGTTATATTTTACTGATTTTGCTCTGCCTCTTAATAGCATATTGTTGTGTTAACGTGATTTCTTATCGCTCAGTCTTCATTTATTGTTATTACTCACTGAGTTGGAGTACTCATTTTACTCCCTGCACCCTGTGTGCAGATTCGGGCGCTACAGGTCCTGCTAGTGAGGGTTGATAGCTTCCAGCAGATTTCCGGAGTCCACTAGGTAGTTGATCAGCATTCGCAGCCCAGTGTTTCTCCCACTTATCATTATTTCTTTTCCCTAGTACTGGATTTTGTAATAGACTATGTAGTCTTTTCTCCATATTTCGAGACTTATGTTAGATGCTCATTTCTGGTGACTCCCCGATGTCGGGTTGTGTTGGTTGTTTTCCCGCAATTATACTGTTTCACTTATATTTTGGGATTTTTAGCATGTTAATGACTTAAATTGTGCTACTTTAGTTGTTTAAAATGAATTGTGTGTTGAGTCGGCTGGACTTGTCTTTATTTAAGGCGCCATCATGACCGAGTCCGGGTTTAGGGTCGTGACAAGTTGTTATAGGAGCAGCTTCAGGAACTCCTTGACAAGGGGTTCATTCGGCCTAGTGTGTAACCTTGGGGTGAGCTGGTTCTATTCGTGAAGAAGAAAGATGGCATGATGAGGATGTGCATTGATTACAGGCAGTTGAACAAAGTAACAATTAAGAATAAGTATCCTTTGCCTCGTATCGATGATTTATTCGACCAGCTTCAGGGAGCGAGAGTGTTCTCCAAGATTGATCTCCGTTCAGGTTATCACCAGTTGAAGATCAGGGACTCAGATATTCTTAAGACAGCTTTCAGGACCCGATATGGTCATTATGAGTTCTTGGTGATGTCTTTTGGGCTTACCAATGCCCCAGCAGCGTTCATGCATTTGATGAACAGCGTGTTCCGGTCGTATATCGACTCGTTTGTCATAGTCTTCATTGATGATATTCTGGTATACTCGCGTAGTCAGGAGGAGCATGCAGAGCATTTGAGAGTGGTGTTGCAGAGACTGAGAGAGGAGAAGCTTTATGCAAATTTCTCCAAATCTGAGTTTTGGCTCAATTCAGGGATTTCTTGGGGCACGTGGTGTCCAGCGAGGGTATTCAGGTTGACCCAAAGAAGATAGAGGTGGTTCAGAGTTGGCCCAGACCATCCTCAGCTACAGAGATTCGCAGCTTCCTTGGTTTGGCGGGTTATTACCGCCGGTTTGTTTAGGGATTTTCATCTATTGCATCGCCCTTGACCAAGTTGACTCAGAAGGGTGCTTCATTTCAGTGGTCTGATGAGTGTGAGGAGAGCTTCCAGAAGCTCAACACTGCCTTGACCACAGCTCCGGTGTTAGTATTGCCATCATGAGAAGAACTACGCTGTTCATGATTTGGAGTTGGCTGCCATTGTGCACGCGTTGAAGATTTGGAGGAATTATTTATATGGTGTGTCTTGTGAGGTGTTTACTGATCATTGTAGCCTCCAGCACTTTTTCAAGCAGAAGGATCTCAATTTGAGGCAGCGGAGGTGGTTGGAGTTGCTAAAGGATTATGACATTACTATCTTATATCATCCGGGGAAGGCCAATGTGGTGGCCGATGCTTTGAGCCGAAAGGCGGTGAGTGTGGGGAGTTTGGCATATATTCCAGTTGGGGAGAGACCTCTTGCAGATGATGTTCAGGCTTTGGCCAATCGGTTCGTGAGGTTGGATATTTCGGAGCCCAGTCGGGTATTGGCTTGTGTGATTTCTCGGTCTTCTTTATTTGAGCGCATCAGAGAACGCCAGTATAATGATCCTCATTTGCTTGTCCTTAATGACAGAGTTCATCATGATGATGCCAGAGATGTGACCATCGGTGATGATGGGGTGTTGAGGATGCAGGGCCGAATATGCGTGCCCAATGTAGATGGGCTTCGGGAGTTGATTCTAGAGGAGGCCCATAGCTCGCGGTATTCCATTCATCTGGGTGCCGCGAAGATGTATCAGGATCTGAGACAGCATTATTGGTGGAGGAGAATGAAGAAAGACATTGTGGGATTTGTAGCTCGGGGCCTCAATTGTCAGCAGGTGAAATATGAGCACCAGAGACCGGGTGGCTTGCTTCAGCGGATGGATATTCCAGAGTGGAAGTGGGAGCGGATCACCATGGACTTTGTAGTTGGGCTCCCACGGCCTTTGAAGAAGTTCGATGCTATTTGGGTGATTGTGGATCGGCTGACCAAGTCCGCGCACTTCATTCCTGTGTGTACTACTTATTCTTCACAGCGGTTGGCCTCTATATCCGGGAGATTGTTCGTTTGCATGGTGTCCCAGTTTCCATCATTTCAGATAGGGGCACTCAGTTTACTTTGCAGTTTTGGAGGTTTATGCAGCGAGAGTTGGGTACTCAGGTTGAGTTGAGCATAACTTTTCATCCTCAGACGGACGGGCAGTCCGAGCGCACTATTCAGATATGGGAGGACATATTGCGCGCTTGTGTCATTGATTTTGGAGGGTCATGGGATCAGTTTTTACCGCTCGTAGAGTTTGCTTATAACAACAGTTACTAGTCGAGTATTCAGATGGCTCCACATGAGGCTTTGTATGGGAGGCGGTGTGGATCTCTAGTTGGTTGGTTTGAGCCGGGCAAGGCCAGGCTGTTGGGTACAGATTTGGTGCAGGATGCTTTAGACAAGGTGAAGGTGATTCAGGAGAGGCTTCGTACAACGCAGTCGAGACAAAAGAGCTATGCTGACAGGAAGGTTCGGGATGTATCCTACATGGTTGGTGAGAAGTTTCTGTTGAAGGTTTCACCCATGAAGGGTGTTATGAGATTTGGAAAGAAGGGTAAATTGAGTCCTCGGTTCATTGGGCCTTTTGAGGTACTTCGGAGGATTGGGGAGGTGGACTATGAGCTTGCTTTGCCACCTAGCTTGTTGAGTGTGCATCCGGTATTTCATGTTTCTATGCTCCGGAAGTATATTGGGGATCCGTCTCATGTTCTGGATTTCAGCACGGTTCAGTTAGATGGTGATTTGACTTATGATGTGGAGCCAGCAACTATTTTGGAGCGTCAGGTTCGAAAGTTAAGGTCAAAGGATATAGCGTCAGTGAAGGTGCAGTGGAGAGGTCGGCCCGTGGAGGAGGCTACCTGGGAGACCGAGCGGGAGATGCGGAGCAGATATCCTTACCTATTTGAGGCTTCAGGTATGTTTCTTGACTCGTTCGAGGACGAACGTTTGTTTAAGAGGGGGAGGATGTAATGACCTGGCCGGTCGTTTCATGAGTTACTAGTTCGTTTCCCCCATTTCTGCTTCTTATTGCTTTGTTTATCGGTTCTATGTGTGATTGAGTTGGTTGGCTTGGGTTCGGAAAGGTTTCGGTAAGGTTTGAGACACTTAGTCTCTTTTAAGAAAGCTTAAGTTGGAAAAGTCAACCGGATGTTGACTTATGTGTTATAGGGCTCGGATGTGAATTCCGATGGTCCGGATAGCTTCGGGAGGTGATTCGGGACTTAGGAGCGTGATCGGAATGTGTTTTGGAGGTCCGTAGTAGATTTTGGCTTGAATTGGCGAAAGCGGAATTTTGGCGTTTTCCGGTTGATAGGTGAGATTTTGATATAGGGGCCGGAATGGAATTTCGGGAGTTGCAGTAGGACCGTTATGTCATTTGGGATGTGTGTGCAAAATTTTAGGTTATTCGGACGTGGGTTGGTATACTTTTTGATCAAAAGCGGAATTTGGAAGATTTTGAGAACCTTAGGCTTGAATCCGATGTGTTTTGGTTGATTTGATGTTGTTTGAGGTGTTTTGAGGATTGGTATAAGTTTGGATGATAGTATAAGACTTGTTGGTGCTTTTGGTTGAGGTCCCGGGGGCCTCGGGGTAATTTCGGATGGTTGACGGAAAGTTTGGAAGTTGGATGTAGCAGCTGAAGCTAAGTCTGCTGTCATAACCGCACCTGCGGCTAGGGGACCGCAGGTGCGGGCTCGCAAAAGCATTGAGGGAGCCGCAGATGCGGCCAAGAGGAGGCTCAGCTAGAACTGCAGAAGTGGTAAGGTGAGCGCACCTGCGATAGCGCAGGTGCGGGCAATGCATCGCAGATGCGATTTTGGCCACTTAAGTGAAAACCGCAGATGGTGTCTTGGACCGCAGATGCGGTGGATGGACCGCAGGTGCGAAAAGCCCGGGTCAGAATGTATATAATTTTTCCTTCCCGATTTTCAGAGGTTTTCACCATTTTAAACACGATTTTCTGAAGCTTTTGGGCGATTTTGAAGAGGGAATTCAAGGAGACTTCATTGAGATAAGGTTTTGGATCATGAAAACTCGTTTCTATGATATTATTTCGCGGATTGGAGCTGTAATTATGGAAATTAAGGGTTGAAAATTGGGAAAACTAGGGCTTAGGAACTTAGGCCTTTAATTAAGGATTTGAAGGACCATTTGCAGTCGGATTTCAAAACTTTTGATATGTATGAACTCGTAGGGAGATAAGGAATCTAATGAGGTAAAATTTATCGAGTTCCGAGACGTGGGCCCGGGGGTCGAGTTTGGTTAATTTCGGGATTCGCGTTGTTTTTCGATTGTTTTCGAGTGGGCTTTATTCCCTTAGCATATTTTGATGGTTATGTACTGATTTTGCTTAGATTTGGAGCACGTGGAGGCCAATTCGAGGGGCAAAGGCATCGCGAGCTAGAGTTTGGGCCGGATTGAGGTGAGCAATGATTTTAAATGTTGTCCTGAGGGTATGTAACCCCGGATTACACATCGTTGTGCTATCTTGAGGTGACGCACATGCTAGATGATGAGCGTGGGGTCGTGCACTGTTGGGGATTGTGACTTAGTCCTTCCCGAATGACTCTTTTACCGCGTATTTGATTGCAAATTGTTCGATGTTATCATGTTTTGGGCTAAATGTCATATTAGCCTTCGTGCCAACTATTTGGACCCTTAGGGGATTTTTACTGCCATTTCCTCACTGTTTTGACTTTATACTTGTACTCAGTCATGCTATATTCTACTCTTTTCATAACTCAGCCATGTTTACTCTGTTTTAACACCTTAAATGATATTTTAAAAGATATTTTTGAGCTGAGCATCATGTTTTACTGTTGTCCGAGTGGCTTAAGAGATTTTGATTGAGTAAGGCCAAGGCCTGTGATGTGAGGATACTTTGGGTCGGGCTGCACGCCGCAACAATGATACATTGATTATGATTATGAGGCCGAGGGCCTGAGATTGTACGCCACGAGGTGGCTTGTTGATATGAGGCCGAGGGCCTATTGATTATGCCATGAGATGGCTTGATATTGTGCTTGGACTGTAAAGGGCCCCTCCCGGAGTCTGTACACCCCCAGTGAGTGCGGGTACCCATTGTGATATGAGATATAGCCCGAGGGGCTGGTATTGTTCTATGTTATTGCCCGAGGGGCTGATTTTGTTGTTATTGTGCCCGAGGGGTGATTTTTATGTGTTTATCTTTTCTAGCTGCCTTTCACTTACTTGCTTAACAACTTAAAAGGTGCTTTATGAGGTTACACTGTTTTATTGTATTTTACTGATTTTGCTCTGCCTCTTAATAGCATATTGTTGTGTTTAACGTGATTTCTTATCGCTCAGTCTTCATTTATTGTTATTACTCACTGAGTTGGAGTACTCACTTTACACCCTGCACCCTGTGTGCAGATTCGGGCGCTACAGGTCTTGCTAGTGAGGGTTGATAGCTCAGCAGATTTCCGGAGTCCACTAGGTAGCTGCTCGGCATTCGCAACCCAGTGTTTCTCCCTCTTATCATTATTTCTTTTCCCTAGTACTGGATTTTGTAATAGACTATGTAGTCTTTTCTCCATATTTTGAGACTTATGTTAGATGCTCATGACTGGTGACACCCCGATGTCGGGCTGTGTTGGTTGTTTTTTCACAATTATACTATTTCACTTATATTTTGGGATTTTTAGCATGTTAATGACTTAAATTGTGCTATTTTAGTTGTTTAAAATAAATTGTGTGTTGTGTCGACTGGACTTGTCTTCACGAGAGGCGCCATCACGATCGGGTCCGGGTTTAGGGTCGTGACAACCTCAAATTGTGAACCAAATAAGTTTTAATGATTGAAATACAATTTCTCATGATCTTCATGCATATTTCACACGAGAAGTTGTTTCGGCCTTTAGGCTAGAACTATTATCTTATATTGCTGTTCAAAGAACCAAATAGAAAATACTTTTCGAGTTGAAATTTCTAATGTTCTTCCTTCTCATTTACATTTTCAACAGATCAATCATAAGAAAGTCTTTGTGTTGTGAATGACAGGTTTGGCGAGATCTAATATCCAAATTGCACTAGCTTATTTCTTTGCTAAATCCCTCACTCTAAAGCTATGTTTAGAGTATCTCAGTAATCCCAAGATCATCTCTTTGTCTACATTTTCTCATTTTTTTGATTAAAAGTCTACACTTTCTCTGTAACGAACCGACCGGTGGTTTTGAGCCCTAGCACGTCGTTCAGCAGTCTGAGGCCATGAGCAACTTCATTTCAGGTATTATGACTTGCACGCGTGGTTGGAATTAAATTCCGGAAAGTTCGGAGTTGATTTGGAAAGAGAATTCTCATTTCGGAAGCTTAAAGTTGAAAGAATTAACTAGGATTGGATTTTGAGTAAACGACCTCGGAATCGGGATCCGAAGGTTCCAGCAGGTTGGTATGATGATTTCGGACTTGGGCGTATGCCCGGATCGGGTTTTGGATGACCCGGGGGCATTTTGGCGCCTATTGTGAAAAGTAGCATTTTGAAAGAAATTTCATAAGATTGGGTTGAAGTGCATTTCATGATATCGATGTCCGTTTGGGATACCAAGTCTGGGAGCAGCTCCGTATGGTGATTCTGGAGTTGGGAGCGCGATCAGAAGTAAATTCGGAGGTGCGTAGGTCATTTTGGAGCCATTTTGCTAAAGATAGAAATTTGAAGGTTTTTGAGAAGTTTGATCGGAAGTGGACTTTTTTATATCGGGGTCGGAATCCGATTCCGAAAGTTGGAGTAGGTCCGTAATGTTGAATATGACTTGTGTGCAAAATTTGAGGTCAATCGGACGTGATTTGATAGGTTTAAGCATCGAAAGTAGAAGTTGGAAGTTCTAAAGTTCATAAAGCTTGGATTAGGGGTTGATTAATGATCTTAGCGTTGTTTGATGCGATTTGAGGCCTCGAGCAAGTCCGTAATGTATTTTGGGACTGGTTGGTGTGATTGGTCGGGGTCTCAGGGGCCTCGGGTGTGTTTCGGGTTGTATCGCGCTCTTATTTGATGTTTCAACGTCGTTTATTTGGACATAAAGGGGTGCCATATTAAGCAAATGAGCTCCAAATTAAGTTTTTATTGAGCCATTAGATCTGTATCGTAATATCGAAGCCAACGCAAAAAGAATCGTCGAATTTGGACATCGTATGAGTGAGTTATGCTCATTTCCGTGTCGAGAAAAGTGCTGGTTGCTGTCATAACCGCAGATGCAGAAATTTTCCGCAGATGCGGTCAAATTTCCGCAGATGCGGAAATTGCTGGAGGCAGAGAGGTTTCTTTAAAAATCGAAGTTTGGCTCATTTTCACTTCATTTCTTCCATGGGAGCCGATTTTGGAGCAACTTTGGAGTGCCATTTTCATCACCAAGCATGGGGTAAGTGATTTCTACTAGTTTTGAGTATATACAAGGTTTATATATGGATTTAGACTTGAAAAATTGTAGAAAACTAGAGGTTTGAGGGAAAACCTAGAAAACTAGTATTCTTGGATTTTGACCACGATTTTGGGTATGGAATTTAGAGAAAATCATATATTTGAGTTCGTGAGGCCATGGGTAATCTTTATCTTCGAAAAATTTTGGATTCCGGGCACGTGGGCCCGAGGGTATTTTTGTCAACTTTTCGATCGGGGTTAGGAATTGTTTTAAATTTGATTATAATGAGTACCTTAGCATATATTAATGGATTTACATAATTATTGGCTAGTTTTGGAGTGTTGTGCATCGATTCGAGTCTTCGGAAGGGCGTGGAATGCCGGTTATGGACCTTCGGAGCGAGGTGAGTCTCCTTTCTAACCTTGTAAGAGGGAATTGTCCCCATAGGTGAGTTAATTGGTTATGTGCTCCTATTTGTGGGGGCTACGTACGCACGAGGTGACGAGAGTCCGTGCGTAGCTACTATTATGCTATTGTCCGGGTAGTTTAGGACCCAAAGCATGCTATATTTGGAATATCTGTAACCTTATTGACAGCTTGAATTGCTTAAATCACATTGAATTAGTAGATGAACTTCTAAAAAGATTAAACTTCATTTTCTTAAATTGTTAAAAGAGAAAGTGGCTTTTATTTGAATAAATATTCCCCGATAAATTCTTAAATGGCTATCTGGGCATGTATTTCTATGTGTACCTGCGTCGCATGTATGGTTCGCGAGCAGGGTGATTGTTTATCTTATGTTGACCACGTCGCATGGATAGTTCGCGAGCGGGGTAATAGATGCGTCTATGGTTCGCGTCGTTCGACCCTCGGCAGTGCATAGTTTATTTTCTGTTGGAGCGGGCCGTACGTACCACGGTGTTATTTGCGCATGCTTGTATTGCTGCCTTGAACTTATTGAAGTTGTTATTGCCTCTTCATGGCTTGAGTATATTTGGATAAATAATGAAAAGGAATTTTGGGAAAACTACCTATAAATGAAATAATTGTTTACTTGTTTCCTCCTATTGGATTAAAAATCATGTTTATAAGAGTCCACGATTTAATGAATTATTGACATTATTATTGGACCATTAGTAAGTGTCGAAGTTGACCATCTCGTCTCTACTTTTTTGAGATTATATGGATACTCATTGAGTACACGTTGTTTTCGTACTCATACTACACTTCTGTGCATTTTTGTTGCACAGGTATATGTAACTCTAGTGGCCCACTGGGCGCAGCAGCACGGATGATTCGGGGACTAGGTGAGTTGCATTATTCGAGGCAGCCCGCAGCTAGTATAGTCCCTTCTAGTATATTGTGCTTACTTTCTGTCCACTGTATTCCGGACGTATGTTGTATTATATTATTTCTTAGAAATTGCTCATGTACTTGTGACACCGGGTTCTGGGATGTATTTGGGTTTATTCATAAATTTTGAAGGTTGTTAAATGTTTCATTATTTATTCGGAGGAACTTACTATGTATTGTTTTAAATGTATAAAAGAAGTGTTTTCGGAAATATTTAAATGAGAATTTGAGTAAGTAGTTTGATTGGCTTGCCTGACAGCGATGTCCGGCGCCACCACGACCCTTAGCGGATTTGGGGTCGTGATAACATGGTATCAGAGCACTAGGTTCATAGGGTCTCACGAGTCATGAGCAAGTCTAGAAGAGTCTCGCGGATCGGTACGGAGACGTCTGTACTCATCCTCGGGAGGCTGCAGGACTGTTAGGAGTACTTCTCTTCTTGATTCCTTATCGTGCAATTTGATCCTTGGAGGCGTATGCCTTTAATTCTTCCCTACTCAATCCTAGGCGACGCGAACCGCTAGTCATAAATCGAGAATTGAAGAATTGAAATGGTACTACCGATGTGGTGCGGGATGTTTTTCCCTGTGTAGCTGTCTGAGCTATTACCGTCACCTTGTGGGAGGACGTTTTGTCGTTTCAGCTCAGTAGCGGTGCTTCCGAGAGCTCCGAGGCTAGCCACAAGTTGCCATGTTACTATAAACGATTGTTCCGCAGCATTGATGTGATGGTAGGATGTTTGCCTGCGTATCGGGGCAGTGAATGACTTGAAGGGAGGTTTACTCAGTGCATAATCAAGAGATTCAGTATTTTATTCCCGGCAGGGGAAAGGCAATGGACTAAGAATGGTCGGATGTGGGCTGGTGGAGTAATGAGACTTGGTATTTGCAAGCGTGGTGGAGCTTTTTTCTATGATGGGGTGTAGTTGTCCTAATTGAACATACTAAGTTTGTCGGTGTTATGATCTTCTACAATTCGCCCTTAGGGTAAGCTATTGTGAAGTAATATTGGAAATGCGGCTGACAGATATCGTAGGGTGCGGTAGTTCAGGATTGAATCAATGTTTCTAATGTCGACAGTATGAGGAAGATGACCTTCGGAAATGTTTAAAGTTATCAGCAAATGTGGGTCTAAGTGCCACAGAGATAGATCTCATTTAAGGCAACAACTGAGTAGCAAAGGATGAGGAAGGACATGTGGAGAGTGTCAAGTGGTGGTTAGAATTTCTAGAAGGCCAGGCATAAGAAACAAAGGTCGAGTAGTCTACTAAAGGGGTGAGTTTCGCCAAAGTAGGAGAGTTTGGAGTGATTTGGGGATTCTAGTGATTGGTGATTTGGGCCTTCGGATTAATCTAAAGTATGAGCTATTATGCGGCATGAGATTTGCTATAACGGAAAGGAGCTACTAGAAATGAAGAAGGATAAAACCTAACTTTGAATTGGAAAGGTGTTGCCGCACACTTAATTGATGTTCACGAGGAGTGAAGGGACTGGTGCAGCAAGAGAGTGAGCTCAGACTTAGGATGGGTCATTGATGCCGCAGTAATTGTACACCGTGCAGCGACGTTGGAAGATGTCGGAGATTGTGTTTCACAGGGGGGTTATTCCCTGTGAGCAGGTTAGCGGTCGCGTGGTTGGCGAAGCTTCTGCAAAGTATTCTATTGGTGATACCGCAAAGGGGATCGGTCGTGCGAATTTGGTTGATGATTCAGAGTATAAAGAGGAGGTTTTATAGAAAGATCCCGAGGAATTTTGCGGTCGATTACGCATGGTCATGTCAATAAGAGATAGGGAATCCTAGTGAATTTCAGAGTTATGTAATAGTAGCTTCAAGCTAAGTGGGAGGGTCCCACCGCCTACGATTGGGTTGTATGGTTATCTACTTGCGAGGTTTCGGGTTATTAGCGTATTGATGAGCTATTCCAGCTGCAGGAAAAGAACATAAGTGGTAAATTGAGCAAAGGAATTGTTAAGGTGTGCTATGGTTGGCCTTATTGGCCCATGTTCAGACTTGGGGAAGGATTCAGGATTGTGCTTTGTAAAGATGCGGGTTCCAAGGGAATGATTCTGCCAGGTGCTTCACCAATGGGGTATTCATGTGCTAG
This sequence comes from Nicotiana attenuata, assembly GCF_001879085.1. Taxonomy (NCBI): domain Eukaryota; kingdom Viridiplantae; phylum Streptophyta; class Magnoliopsida; order Solanales; family Solanaceae; genus Nicotiana; species Nicotiana attenuata. Next base: position 48,483 of record NW_017671788.1, read on the forward strand.
AAGATTTATGGAATTGATTATATTCGGGGCCAAGTCAGAGCGGGTGGCTCTCAACAACAGTCCTAGTGAATTCAAAAGATAAAGTGTGATGCCTAATGATTTCGAGCCTATAGGTACGGTTAAGAATCAAGCTTGATAGAAGCCTATGAGAAGAGGCACATAATGTTCTATGATGTTTTGACTTGCGATGTAGCAATTGGGAGGTACGAAATGGTACGTGGGATTTGAGACAGCATGGTCTCGTGATTCAGTGTCACTCGGGAAGAGTGCGGATGGAGTGTGTTAAGTATTGAATGGGGTTATCATTGTTTCTATGGCAATCAAGGGCAAATTGGAAGAAGAGGGATCGGTTAGCCACAATTGAGTTGGCGTATTGGTGGTAGAGGTCAGTTCCTTCAGCGTGATAAAGTTATGCATGTGATTTGTGGCGGTACGTGTGAGGCATGTCGGTCGCCGTAATTAATGTTGTTTAGAAGCATTCTTCTGTTATGGCCTGTTATGTGTAGGCAGATCCCGGAAGGGCTATGATGGCTTAGACCACTACTTAGATGTTTGCCTATACTATGGTTATGAGAATTTACCTGTGTGTTGCTATGGTTCTCCTAAAGTGAGTCCAGTGAAAAGCTTTTATTGGCACGTTGGGTGCAGTGAGTGGTATGGAATTTGAAGTGAGGATCAAGGTTGCAGTTCGGTGCTGACAAGGATGTCACGAGCTCGGATGAGCAGGAAATGAGTTTCGATGTTTAAGGTGAGTTGGTTTGTCATCAGCGTCACCTGAGATCGGTGTTTGGTAAAAAAGGCTTTGCATCCTAGTTAATGATTCTTGATCGCTTTTCAGCGTTAGTGCAGCCGGTGGTTTGAAGGTACGACCCAGTTATTTGTTACGGTAGGTTATGGGAGTGTGACCTGCGGGAATATTGTATAAGTGTGGCATGTAGTCACGTGATTGATTAAAGATTTAAACCAAGTATGAGGATTGTGGTAATATCATTAATTTGAGAATTTATGCCTGGAGGGCACTTTGTTTATTGGGTTATGGACTGTGGAGGTTCGCTCCGGTTATGAGGGTTGTTCTTATGTGTTATGAGAAAAGGGGAGTTATTATGGACCTTTGAAAGGTTATTAGCCTAGTTGGTGCAATCAAAAATCAGCTTGAGATCAGTGGATTGATTTAAATGTGAACAGGGGCTTTATATCAGGCCAGAAGTGTTCATCTCAGCAATACGCTCCTTATGGAAGGGAGTCGGGGTGTTATTTTGTTGTGAGCTATTTCATGTTATGATGTATTGCGTCGTGCGAGTTGTGAGATGGCTTGGTGAATTTCTTATGTGTTGAGGTTCCACATAGAGATGAGGTTATATGAGCAGGATGGCTTGAGATTCAGATCATATATCGCACTTCAGTTGTGCTCAAATTTGTGGATTATAGCGTTATATGTCTCCCCAGGGAATGGTATTATACACTTAGCGTGTTTATGACTGATATTCAGTATTTTGTTGTAATGAGCAATTTAGCTCGATGTACATCTCCTTATGTGAGTTCCATGTGTGGATCGGGTGGCACGCCACCATGGGTATGTTATTTGGATCGGGTGGCACGCCGCCATGGTTATGTTGTGTGGATCGGGTGGCACGCCACCATGGTTATGATTGCTCGAATCGGGTTGCGAGCCGCAACAGTGTGATGTTCAGTACAGTTCCCCATATCTGTCTATTGTGTTATGTTTCCTATTTTCTGAAGGAAGCTCATATTAGCTGTGCGCCCGCGTCGCATGTATGATTCGCGAGCGGGGTAATTGAAATTCCTTTTCAGAGTTCATTTTCCTTTTTGTATCGCATTCTAATTGGTAGCCTATTGGCACATTGTGGCATCATATGAGACTTTTGGTCATGTCGGGGTGGCTTATTGCCTGAGCAGTTCGTACTAGGTGAGACGAGATTGTTGGATTTAGGATCAGTGCAATCTGATTATGTGAAATATATTAAGGAGCAAAGATAATTATTTGGTTCGGAATGAGGTAATGTTTCTTGTCAGAAGTATAGACTCAATGACTGGTTGACTCGGCAGTTGATTATGAATTTCTGCACATCTCTTCCGTTGTGGCGGCATTGTAAGAGTTAGAGTAAGACCTGTGTATGTCATGGGGTGCAATGGGAGCATCAGATTCGTGGAATTTTGACTAAGTTGATCAGAAAATGTTATTGTGGTCCGGTGAGTAAAGTGATGCTAAGTGTGAATTCAGCAAAGTTATGCAGCCATGTTTGGGTACAACGTGTAGTGATTGATATGGTGATCTTATGTTGGAAACAGGTCGGGCATAGAATTCCGGATGTTGGAATTGGTCTCTAAGGCTTATTTGCTTGAATAAAAGGGAATATCTTCAGAATTGATCGAGCTTATGTGCTCAACTGAGTTGTGGTAGCACGGGACGGTGCATGAAAGTTAAACACTGATTTCAGACTACTTCAGTGTAGTTCTCAGCACGTTCGAGGACGAACGTATGATTAAGTGGGAGAGAATGTAACGACCCGACCGGTCGTTTTGAGCCCTAGCACGTCGTTCAGCAGTCTGAGGCCATGAGCAGCTTCATTTCAGGTATTATGACTTGTACGCGTGGTCGGAATTAAATTCCGGGAAGTTCGGAGTTGATTTGGGAAGAGAATTCTCATTTCGGAAGCTTAACGTTGAAAGAATTAACTAGGATTGGACTTTGAGTAAACGACCTCGGAATCGGGATCCGAAGGTTCCAGCAGGTTCGTATGATGATTTCGGACTTGGGCATATGCCCGGATCGGGTTTTGGATGACCCGGGGGCGTTTTGGCGCCTATTATGGAAAGTAGCATTTTGAAAGAAATTTTATAAGTTTGGGTTGAAGTGCATTTCAATGATATCGATGTCCGTTTGGGATTCCGAGTCTTGGAGCAGCTCCGTATGGTGATTCTGGAGTTGGGAGCGTGATCGGAAGTGAATTCGGAGGTCCGTAGGTCATTTTGGAGCCATTTGGCTAAAGATAGAAATTTGAAGATTTTTGAGAAGTTTGACCGGAAGTGGACTTTTTGATATCGGGGTCGGAATCCGATTCCGAAAGTTGGAGTAGGTCCGTAATGTTGAATATGACTTGTGTGCAAAATTTGAGGTCAATCGGACGTGATTTGATAGGTTTAAGCATCGAAAGTAGAAGTTGGAAGTTCTAATGTTCATAAAGCTTGGATTAGGGGTTGATTAATGATTTTAGCGTTGTTTGATGCGATTTGAGGCCTCACGCAAGTCCGTAATGTGTTTTGGGACTGGTTGGGGTGATTGGTCGGGGTCCCGGGGGCCTCGGGTGTGTTTCGGGTTGTATCGCGCTCTTATTTGATGTTTCAACGTCGTTTATTTGGACATAATGGGGTGCCATATTAAGCAAATGAGCTCCAAATTAAGTTTTTATTAAGCTATTAGATCCGTATCGTAATTTCGGAGCCAACGCAAAAAGAATCATCGAATTTGGAAATCGTATGAGGGAGTTATGCTAATTTCCGTGTTGAGAAAAGTGCTGGTTGCTGTCATAACCGCATCTGCGGAAATTTTCCGCAGATGCTGTCAAATTTCCGCAGATGCGGAAATTGCTAGAGGCAGAGAGGTTTCTTTAAAAATCAAAGTTTGGCTCATTTTCACTTCATTTCTTCCATGGGACTCGATTTTGGAGCAACTTTGGAGTGCCACTTTAATCACCAAGCATGGGGTAAGTGATTTCTACTAGTTTTGTGTCACGACCCCAGTTCACCCTACATGAACATGTCGTGATGGAACCTAGTTCCTACAACTAGGTAAGCCTAGCAATGCGGAAGTTAACATAAATTGCGGAAACATTAAATTAATTTTAGCAAAACTAAAAGGAACGGTATATAAGTGCCACTTGGCATATACAACCCAAAAGTAAAACGCGGAAGTCTACAATTTCATCCCAAAACCCGGAAACTCACGGGAACCATAGGCTAATAGAAATGTAATATGCTGCTCTAACTCCAGAATAACTAAACAACTGAAGAAAGGATAGAAAACTACTAAAGCTGGAACAGAATAGAGACTCCTGGTCTGCGGATGCGGCAGATATACCTCGAAGTCTCCAATAGATCTCTCCGCCTCGAGGATAGTACGCCTGAGTGGAGGTACCTGGATCTGCACATGAAAAACATGCGCAGAAGGGGCATGAGTACATCACAGCGGTACTCGGTAAGTGCCAAGCCTAACCTCGGTTGGGTAGTGACGAGGAAGGTCAGGGCCCTACTGAGATAAAATATAATAATAAATTAACAGTATGAAAAAAAACTGACAGTAATAATGAGTACAGCAGTGAGATAAGACAGGTTGAACAAGGAAATAACAATTACACAAGGAACGGAGTAAACACGAAATATGTACAGCTCAATACCAATGGTAACAATGAGGATCTCCCAGGATACCGTCCTGTAGTCCTTTTCTCAATTCTCCAGTGGATCTCCCGGGATACCGTCCCGTAGTCCATCATATGTATATATCCGAAGGATCTCCCAGGATACCGTCCCGTAGTCCAACTATCAATGTACAGGGGGGATCTATTGGGAATCTAACCCGCAGTCCCAAAGTAAATATGCAGGGGGGATCTATCGGGAATCGAACCCGCAGTCCCAAAGTAAATATGCAGGGGGATCTATCGGGAATCTAACCTGCAGTCCCAAAGTAAATATGCAGGGGAATATATCGGGAATCGAACCCGCAGTCCCAAAGTAAACAAACAAGGGGGGGGGGGGGAGCTACCGGAATCCCACATCCGTACTCCCAATGTAAATACGCAGCCACAACAAGAAGGTATTCAGAACTAGAGTACAAGAAAATACAAGGCAACAAGTAGTTCTAGCCTAACATGCTTCACGTAGTACAATCAAGGCAACTTAAGCAATTAGGCAATTTAGGTCAGCTAAGCATGCTTTTCTAAACTAACACAGGCTATAATTGCAAGTAGAATAAAGCAGGTAAGAAAGAAACTCAGTCTAAACATTTAAAGTAAAACCGGGTTTTTTTCAACAATTAGCTCAAGTACGCGCTCGTCACCTCACGCACAAGGCATTCAATTACCAATATCATATACTAAGGGGAAAGGTCCCCCACACAAGGTTAGACAAGCCACTTACCTCAAACCGGCTCCAAAATCAACTCGAAATCACACTTTTGCCACGAGTATCCGACTCCAAATGGCCCAAATCTATTCAATCCAATTACAATTTGTAAATAACATCGCAAGCAACTGATTCTACTAATTAATTCAACGTTAAGGCGCGAAATTAGGTAAATGACCAAAATGCCATTCAGGCCAACGCCTCGGAATCGAATAATTTTCACATTTTCAGAACCCTCGTACTCTCACGAGTCTAGCCATATAAAAATCTCCCAAATTGGAGGTCAAACACCCACTCAAAACTCAATAGTTTAGCCTATGAAGTTCCACCCATTTTTCATTCAAAAATCCGAAATTAAGGATGAATTTGTGATTAGATTAGTGGGTACTAAGCATAAGGGAGTAGAGAATCATTACCCAAGCGTTGCCCTCGAAAACCCCTCGAAATTGCTCCCAAATCCGAGCTCCCAAGCTTGTATTTTGATAAAAATGGCTAACCCTCGTTTTTGAAACATTAAATACTGTCCAGAACTTTAATGCATCGCGAACGCGGAGGTGAGCTCGCGTTCGCAAAGAAGAAAAATTGAAGATGCCAAATTCACCCTTCGCGATCGCGATGGGTGGAATGCGAACGCGAAGGTCTGGGATATGAAACTACGCGAGCGCGACACCTGGGTGCGAACGCGATGAAGAAAAATGTAAGGCCCAGGATTTGCCCTATGTGAACGCAGAGAAGCCTACGCGAACGCGATGGGAAATTTGCTGAGGCTACGCGAACGCGGGGTAGGGTATGCGAACGCGTATAAGGAACTGCCCCCCCTCCAGGATTACTCTACGTGAACACGTGAGAGGGGCCGCGAACGCGAACAAGAAGAACAACAAAGCTACGCGAACGCGAACAAGAAGAACAACAAAGCTACGCGAACGCGTAAGGAGGCCCGCGAACGCGAAGAAGGATCTGGGACCTGCAACAGCTGAAGGATTTCTGCAATATTTTCAAACTCCAAAATGCTCCGTTGAGCATCCGAAACACACTTGAGGCCCCCGGGACCTCAACCAAACCTACGGACATATCCCATAACACCATTCAAACTTGTACCAATCCTTAAACCACCTAAAACGACGCCGGAAACTCGAATTAAACAAGGATTTCAGCCTAAGAACTTCAAATTTCATCAAAACACGCTTTCGATCAAAAACCTAACTAAAACACGTCCGAATGACCTGAAATTTTGCACGCACATCCCAAATGACATGACGGAGCTACTGCAACTTCCGGAATTCCAACCCGACCCTCAGATCAAAAACTCACTATCGGACAGGAAACTTTAAAAATTCAAACTTTGGCATTTTAAGCCCAAATGAACTACGGGCTTCCAAAATACATTCCAAACATGCTCCCAACCCCGAAATCACCTAACGGAGCTAACAAAACCATCGGATTTCCATTCCGAGGTCGTCTTCACACTGTTCCGGCTACGGACCACTTTTCAACACTTAAGCTCTCATTTAGGGACTAAGCGTCCCAAAACTCTCCGAAACCCAACACCGAATGTCTCGGCAAACCAAAATAGCAGAAATGAACTTAGAGGAAGCAGTTAATAGGGGATCGGGACGTTAATTCTTAAGACGACCGGGCGGGTCGTCACATCCTCCTACAAATAAACATTCATTCGTCCTCGAGCGAGCATAGAGAACATACCTGAAGTAGGGAAAAGATGAGGGTACTGGTTGCGCATATCCCGCTCGGTCTCCCAGGTCGCCTCCTCGGCCGGCTGATCCCGCCACTGAACCTTCACTGAAGCAATGTTCTTTGACCTCAACTTTCTGATCTGCCTGTCCAATATAGCCACTAGCTCCTCAACATAGGATAGATCCTTGTCCAACTGGACTGAACTGAAATCCCACACGTGCGACGGTTCACCGTGATACCTCCGCAGCATCGAAACATGAAATACCGGATGAACCCCGGTCAAGCTGGGAGGTAAGGTAAGCTCATAAGCAACCTCCCCAACTCGCCTCAAAATCTCAAAACGGCCAATAAACCTCGGACTCAACTTCCCTTTCTTACCAAACCTCATGACGCCTTTCATAGGCAAAACCTGAAGCAGAACCCGCTCTCCGACCATATATGAAACATCACGAACCTTCCTAACCGCGTAACTCTTCTGTCTGGACTGGGCTGTACGGAGTCTATCCTGAATCATCTTAACTTTCTCCAATGCATCCTGAACTAACTCTATGCCCAATAGCCTGGCCTCACCCGGCTCAAACCAACCCGCCGGATATCTACACCTCCTACCATAGAAAGCCTCATACGGCGCCATCTGAATGCTGGACTGATCTGTTGCTGTAAGCAAACTCCGCCAATGGCAAGAAATGATCCCAAGACCCTCCAAACTCAATCACACACGCACAGAGCATATCCTCAAGAATCTGAATAGTGCGCTCGGACTGTCCGTCCGTCTGGGGGTGAAATGATGTGCTCAACTCCACCCGAGTACCTAACTCCTGCTGCACGACTCTCCAGAACCGCGATGTAAACTGAGTACCTCTGTCCGAAATAATAGAAACTGGAATGCCATGCAGACGGACGATCTCCCGGATATAAATCTCCGCCAACCGCTCCGATGAATAAGTGGTACACACAGGAATGAAATGAGCAGAATTGGTCAGCCGATCCACAATGACCCAAATGGCATCAAACTTCTTCAAGGTCCGTGAAAGTCTCGATACAAAGTCCATGGTGATGCGCTCCCATTCCCACTCCGGAATCCCTATCTGCTGAAGCAAACCACCCGGTCGCTGGTGCTCATACTTCACATGCTTGCAGTTGAGGCATCTAGACACATAACCAACTATATCTTTCTTCATCCGCCTCCACCAATAGTGCTGCCTCAAATCCTGATACATCTTCGCGGCACCCGGATGGATGGAATACCGCGAACTATGGGCCTCTGCTAGAATCATCTCTCGAAGCCCGTCAACATTGGGCACACAAATCCGGCCCTGCATCCTCAATACCCCGTCATCTCCAATGGTCACATCCCTGGCATCTCCACGCTGAACCTTGTCCTTAAGGACAAGTAAATGGGGGTCCTCATACTGCTGCTCCCTGATACGATCAAAGAAGGAAGACCGGGAAACCACACAAGCTAGAACCCGACTGGGCTCCAAAAGGTCCAATCTCACAAACTGGCTGGCTAAGGCTTGAACATCCATCGCCATAGGCCTCTCCGAAGCTGGTAAATATGCCGAACTACCCAAACTCTCCGCCCGGCGACTCAAGGCATCCGCAACCACATTAGCCTTGCCCGGGTGATACAGAATAGTAATATCATAATCCTGCAGCAACTCTAACCACCTCCTCTGATGCATATTTAGATCCTTTTGCTTGAACAAGTGTTGCAAACTCCTATGGTCAGTATAAATTTCACAAGGCACCCCGTACAAATAATGACACCAGATCTTCAAGGCATGAACAATAGCAGCTAACTCATGGTCGTGGACAGGGTAGTTCTTCTCATGTATCTTCAACCGTCTAGACGCATAGGCAATTACTCTACCGTCCTGCATCAACACCGCTCCAAGGCCAACCCGTGAGGCATCACAATAAACTGTATAGGACCCCGAACCAGTAAGCAATATCAAAATAGGGGCTGTAATCAAAGCTGTCTTGAGCTTCTGAAAGCTCGCCTCACACTCCTCCATCCACTAAAATGGGTCACCCTTCTGGGTCAATCTAGTCATAGGGGCTGCAATCGATGAAAACCCCTCCACAAAACGACGGTAATAGCCCGCCAAACCAAGGAAACTGCGAATCTCTGTAGCTGAGGACGGCCTGGGCCAACTCTGCACGGCCTCTATCTTCCTCGGATCCACCCGAATGCCCTCACTCGAAACCACGTGGCCTAAGAATGCCACAGAACTCAACCAAAACTCACATTTTGAGAACTTTGAATATAACTTCTTCTCTCTCAGGGTCTGAAGCACGGTCCTCAGGTGCTGCTCATGATCTTCTCGACTTCGGGAATACACCATAATATCATCAATAAAAGCAATAACAAACGAGTAGAGATATGGCCTGAACACATTGTGCATCAAATGCATAAAAGCTGCTTGGGCATTGGTCAGCCCAAATGACATAACAAGGAACTCGTAATGACCATACCGAGTCCTGAAGGCAGTCTTCAGGATATCTGGCTCCCGAATCTTCAACTGATGGTAACCTAAGCGCAAGTCAATCTTAGAAAACACTTGTGCGCCCTTAAGCTGGTCAAACAGATCATCAATACGAGGCAAGGGATAACGGTTCTTCACTGTAACCTTGTTCAACTGGCGATAATCAATACACATACGCATGGAACCATCCTTTTTCTTCACAAACAAGATATGAGCACCCCACGGTGAAACGCTGGGGCGAATAAAACCCTTATCAAGCAATTCCTGCAACTGATCCTTCAACTCCTCCAACTCAGGAGGAGCCATACGATACGGAGGAATGGAAATGGGCTGAGTTCCCGGCAACAAATCAATGCCAAAATAAATGTCTCTATCGGGCGGCATGCCCGGAAGATCAGCTGGAAATGCATCGTGATAATCCCGTACCACTGGGAGTGAATTAATAGAAATGGGTATCAACACTGACATTTCTCACATAAGCTAAAATACACAGCACACCCTTTCTCAACCATACGCTGAGCTTTAAGAAAAAAGATAACTTTACTGGGAGTGTGATCTAAGGCACCCCCCCCCCCCCACTCAACACGCGGTATACCTGGCATGACCAGCGTCACGGTCTTGGTATGACAATCAAGAATAGCATAATGGGGCGACAACCGGTCCATACCCAAAATAATATCAAAATCAACCTTACTGAGTAACAATAAATCTGCTCTGGTCTCAAAACCACGAATAGTAACCAAACAGTTTTTTGTTACATCAAGTGCTACATCTAGAGGTCCAGTCCCCTAGGTCATTTGATATCTCTAGTCTGAGTCTGAGTTCCGTTCAACAAGCCAGTTCTGTTATGACCAATAAACGCGATCCACAACAAGAGAATCCCCCACAGGAGTAGAAACATAAACAGGGAACTCAAGGAAATTCCGAGGTACACCCAAATACGGAGCAAAATAAGAAGACACATAAGAATAAGTAGAGCCTAGATCGAATAGAACCGATACACCTCTATAACAAACCATGACAATACCTGTGATGACAAAATCGGAGGCAACAGCCTCGGTACGGGCAGGTAGGGTAGCAACTGGGGCTGTAACCATAGCCTGAGAACTCTGCGGGGCGCGCTGTGGCTGAGAAGTCTGTGAGGTGCACTTCTCCCAAGTCTAGGGCAATACCTCACCACATGGCGTATGTCACCACACTCAAAGCAACCTCGTGACTGACGTGGCAGTGGGAACTGTGCGGTACGGGTGCTTCAAGACCCCTGAACACCTGAAACTCTGTGGGAACTCTGAGATACAAACTGAGCTGGCTGACCCACAAAACCTCTACCATGACGCACCCTGCCTCCAAAATAAGAACCATTATATCTCCCCGGTCTACGAGGTCTACTCACTCCTCTATACTCTCCCACCTGACCCCGTCTGTCCTCTCTCTCCTGGACCCACCTGTCCCCTACTCGGCGAGAGGCCCTCACCACCCGCTGAACTAGGACCACCGACTGTGTAGTCATGGCACCTGGAACCTGACCAATGGAAACTCGCTGCTCTGGAGTGGGGGCGGCGGGAGTCTGGGTACCTCCCCCGATCTGTGAAGTAGTCGGTACAACCTGAATCAATCCCGCCTGAATCAACGTACCAAACATGCTCAGGAACTGTGCCAAGGTCTCCTGAAGGGCTGGAGTAGTAGTAGCTGTAGGCATGTCAGGTGCCTGGACTCCGGCTGGATCTGCTGGTGGTACCTCGACGGTAGCTCGCGCAGGTGCTCTCGCTACACCACGGGCGCGTCCTCGGCCTCTACCCCGTCCCCGGCCTCTGACGGCTACAGAAGGGGGCGCGGTTGCCTGATCATCTCGAGTAGCACGTGTCCTCACCATCTGTGAGAGAATAGAAGCCAGAAGTTTAGAATTGCGAATGCCAAAAATCTCGCACGACAGGGAAGTAAAATGAGGTGGGATTTTCCTAACAGTTACATAGCCTCTCGTAGATAAGTACAGACATCTCCGTACCGATCGGCGAGACTCTAATAAACCGGCCTGTGTTCCGTGACTCCTATGAACCTAGAGCTCTGATACCAACTTGTCACGACCCCAGTTCACCCTCCATGAACATGTCGTGATGGCACCTAGGTCCTACAACTAGGTAAGCCTAACAATGCGGAAGTTAATATAAATTGCGGAAAACATTTAATTAAATTTAGCAAAACTAAAAGGAACGGTATATAAGTGCCACTTGGCATATACAACCCAAAAGTAAAGCGCGGAAGTCTATAATTTCATCCCAAAACCCGGAAATGCGCGGGAACCACAGGCTAATAGAAATGTAATATGCTGCTCTAACTCGAGAATGTCTAAACAACTGAAAGAAAAGGATAGGGTAACTACTAAAGCTGGAACAGAATAGAGACTCCTGGTTTGCGGACGTGGCAGATATACCTCAAAGTCTCCGCTAGATCTCTCCGCCTCGAGGATAGTACGCCTGAGTGGAGGTACCTGGGTCTGCACATGAAAAACATGCGCAGAAGGGGCATGAGTACACGACGGCGGTACTCAGTAAGTGCCAAGCCTAACCTCGGTTGGGTAGTGACGAGGAAGGTCAGGACCCTACTGAGGTTAAATAATATAATATGAATTAACAGTATGAAAATAGACAGTAATAATGAGTACAGCAATGGAATAAGACAGGCTAAACAAAACAATAACAATTACACAAGGAACGGGTAAACACGAAATATGTACAGCTCAATACCAATGGTAACAATGAGGATCTCCCAGGATACCGTCCTGTAGTCCTTTTCTCAACTGTCCAGTGGATCTCCCGGGATACCGTCCCGTAGTCCATTATATGTATATATCCAAAGGATCTCCCGGGATACCTTCCCGTAGTCCAACTATCAATGTGCAGGGGGGATCTATCGGGAATCTAACTCGCAGTCCCAAAGTAAATATGCAGGGGGATCTATCGGGAATCGAACCCGCAGTCCCAAAGTAAATATGCAGGGGGATCTATCAGGAATCTAACCCGCAGTCCCAAAGTAAATATGCAGGGGGATCTATCGGAAATCGAACCCGCAGTCCCAAAGTAAAAAAACAAGGGGGGGAGCTACCGGAATCTCACATCCGTAGTCCCAATGTAAATATGCAGCCACAACAAGAAGGTATTCAGAACTAGAGTACAAGAAAATACAAGGCAACAAGTAGTTCTAGCCTAACATGCTTCACGTAGTACAATCAAGGCAACCTAAGCAAATAGGCAATTTAGGTCAGCTAAGCATGCTTTTCTAAACTAACACAGGCTATAATTGCAAGTAGAATAAAGCAGGTAAGAAAGAAACTCAGTCTAAACATTTAAAGTAAAATCGGGTTTTTCAACAATAAGCTCAAGGCGCTCGTCACCTCACGCACAAGGCATTCAATTACCAATATCATATCCTAAGGGGAAAGGTCCCCCACACAAGGTTAGACAAGCCACATCCCTCGAACCGCCTCCAAAATCAACTCGAAATCACACTTTTTCCACGAGTATCCGACTCCAAATGGCCCATATCTATTCAATCCAATTACACATTGTAAATAACATCACAAGCAACTGATTCTACTAATTAATTCAACGTTAAGGCGCAAAATTAGGTAATATGACCAAAATGCCCTTCAGGACAATGCCTCCGAATCGAATAATTTTCATATTTTCAGAACCCTCGCACTCTCACGAGTCTAACCATATAAAAATCTCCAAAATCGGAGGTCAAACACCCACTCAAAACTCAATAGTTTAGCTTATGAAGTTCCACCCATTTTTCATTCAAAAATCCGAAATTAAGGATGAGTTTGTGATTACATTAGTGGGTATTAAGCATAAGGGAGTAGAGAATCATTGCCCAATCGTTGCCCCCGAACACCCCTCGAAATCGCTCCCAAATCCGAGCTCCCAAGCTTGTATTTTGATAAAAATGGCTAAACCTCTTTTTTGAAACATTAAATACTGTCCAGAACTTTAATGCATCACGAACGCGGAGGTGAGCTCGCGTTCGCGAAGAAGAAAAATTAAAGATGCCAAATTTACCCTTCGCGATCGCGATTGGTGGAATGCGAACGCGAAGGTCTGGGATATGAAACTACGCGAACGCGACACCTGGGTGCGAACGCGATGAAGAAAAATGTAAGGCCCAGGATTTGCCCTATGCGAACGTGAAGAAGCCTACGCGAACGCGATGGGAAATTTGCTGAGGCTACGCGAACGCGGGGTAGGGTATGCGAACGCGTATAAGGAACTGGCCCCCCCTCCAGGATTACTCTACGCGAACGCGTGAGAGGGGCGGCGAACGCGAACAAGAAGAACAACAAAGCTACGTGAACACGAAAGGAGGCCCGCGAACGCGAGAAGGATCTGGGACCTGCAACAGCTGAAGGATTTCTGCAATATTTTCAAACTCCAAAATGCTCCGTTGAGCATCCGAAGCACACCCGAGACCCTCGGGACCTCAACCAAACCTACGGACATATCCCACAATACCATTCAAACTTGTACCAATCCTTAAACCACCTAAAACGACGCCGGAAACTCGAATTAAACAAGGATTTGAGCCTAAGAACTTCAAATTTCATCAAAACACGCTTTCGATCAAAAACCTAACCAAAACACGTCCGAATGACCTGAAATTTTGCACACACATCCCAAATGACATGACGGAGCTACTGCAACTTCCGAAATTCCAATCTTACCCTCGGATCAAAAACTCACTATCGGACCGGAAACTTCAAAAATTCAAACTTCGGCATTTCAAGCCCAAATGAGCTACGGGCTTCCAAAATACATTCCAAATACGCTCCCAACCCCGAAATCACCTAACGAAGCTAACAGAACCATCAGATTTCCATTCTGAGGTCGTCTTCACACTGTTCCGACTACGGATCACTTTTCAACAATTAAGCTCTCATTTAGGGACTAAGCGTCCCAAAACTCTCCGAAACCCAACACCGAACGTCCTGGAAAACCAAAATAGCAGAAATGAACTTAGGAAAAGCAGTTAATAGGGGATCGGGGCATTAATTCTTAAGACGACCGGCTGGGTCGTCACAACAGGGTAAATTGGACATCTCTGTCTTTGCTGTGTTGTTCTTGTTAATAGAATGCTCCGTCTAAGGTAATATGGAACCTCAGTAATCCACTCTAGGTAAGGTGTTATCTCTATCTTCCCCACCCCCACCCCTTTTTTATGACTCTTTCCTCTGAACTTGTTTCCTGTTAGTGGTATATGCTTATTTTTGCAAAATAAAATAATGATGATGTTGCCACCTTATGGATATAAAATTGAAATTTCCTTTTGCTAGCAAAGTAAATGGTTCTATATTTCGGTGTCTTGAGCTCTTGAATAGCAATGTGATTTTGTCTTTGACCTAACCTACTGATGAGATAAGGAAAACATTTCAATTCCAAGAGTACTAAAGAGTATTTGATTGCTTAATGTTAATGTATATAGATAAGGTATGGGCGAAAGCTATACGTTTCACATGAACATGCCCTCTAGATGCCGCCCAGCCCCTATCCTAGGTTTTGCTAAATCTTAAGAATGAGATATCTATTGCCGTGTAAAGTAATTGAGATTCCTACTTTTTATTTTAAGTTGAAGTGTATACATCAAAGCTTTCATTACCATGAGCTTCAATTCTTACTCGTGCTTCTGGGGATGATATATTCCAAACTGTAGCAAGATTAGACCAAAGCTTGTTTCAACATCAATAGCTCTGGGGTCCATAATAAGATTTACAACTTTGAACACTAGAGTTGAAAACCAACAGAGACATTTAATGCTGCAATACAAAATATTCTCTCCTCGGTTCTGGATTTCGAGAAGGGTAATGTTTTAAGGTCATATACTCTCCGTCCACTTTAAGTGATTTTTTGGCCTTTTTTGTGGTCCATAATATCCAATCTTTCAAATATCAAGAAATAATTAACTTTTTTTCCAAAGTTTCCCTTAGAATAAAGAGCCTAGGAGTATTTGTTGTATTTCCAATGAATAAATTAAGGTTTTTTTTTGTTTTTTTGTTATCTATTTATTTATCAAATCCACTAGGCTGGGTGCCTAGAGCTAGTTTTTATATATTTAATAAAACGAGAAAACAAAGTAGCATGTTGTCTTACAAGGAGTACGGCCATACGAGATGACCAATCCTATATTAAGGTTAATACGGTCAATTACATTATTAATTAATGCTAAAAGGTGAATTCCTTAATATGTGTTAAAGCAGCCAAAAAATTACTTAAAGTGGATCAGAGGAGTAGTGATCTCAGCTGGATAAATAAAGTAATCAACTTTTTATTTTGTTTTCAAGAGAGATCTTCTTTTATTAGGATTTGATCCCATCTTCAAGGAAAAAGAAGATGAAGCTGATGGAGAAGAAATGAGGAATATGTTTATTTAATGAACCCTACTAGCTTCCTAGTGGCTAGAGTCTAATGTTTGCCTTTGAAATAGTACCAAGTTTAGATAAATATTCATTGAATAGTAGTACCAAAATCATATCAAATAAATGTTAACTTCCATGGCTATGGAAGATGGAGCTCAGAAAAAGAAGGAGAAGAAGCTTCGAGAAGACAGTTGAGAACATAGAGAATAACAGATTCTGTTATTTGATTGAAATGTACAGTACAAACTAACTCTCTTTTTACTATTCTATTTATATACATTACATACACTAGCTAACTACTTGCTTAATCACTAATAACATTAACTACTTAAACTAACTAGAGTTAGGTAGGCTTGAGTACTCTCAACACTCCCCTTCAAGCCAATGGCTTGAACAAGTTCTGTACTCCAAGTCTGCTTAGCAAGTAATCATGTTGAAGTTTTCCTAGACTTTTTGTGAGTAGATCAGCCAGCTGTTCTTTGGATGAAACATGTTCAGTTCTCAGTATTCCATGTGTAATCCTTTCTCTTACGAAATGGCAATCAATGTCTATATGTTTGGCCCGTTCATGGAAAATTGGATTGGCTGCTATTTGGATTGCAGCCTTGCTGTCACACCTAAGCTTCACAGGTAATTCCATATCTACTCCAAGGTCTTTGAATAGTCCATTAAGCCAAGTTATTTCAGCTGTACATGAAGCCATGCTTCTGAACTCAGCTTCAGCTGAGCTTCTGGACATTGTCTCTTGTTTCTTTAACTTCCAAGAGATCAGTGCATCCCCAAACTTTACCAAATAGCTTGTTACATACCTCCTGGTTTGCAAACATGCTCCCTAGTCTGAGTCGCAATAAGTAGTTAGTAATCTGTGCAGGCATCAACAGCCCTAAACCTAGGCTTCTTTTAGATATCTTACTACTCTAAGTACTGCTTCCATATGAGAAGCCTTTGGATAGTGCATATATTGACTCAACACTTGTGCAACAAAGGCTAAGTCGGGTCTTGTCATGGTTAAGTACAGAAGTCTGCCCACTAGCCTTTGATATCCTCCTGGATCTTTGAGTAGTTCATCTCCATGCTCTTCTTACACACTTATCATATTCTTCAGAAGTTAATTTCTGATTCAACTCAAGTGGGATCCTACTGGTTTTGCTCCCCCTAGCCTTGACTCAGAGATGAGTTCCAGAGCATACTTCCTTTGACACATCACATTCCCTTCCTTGGACCTTGCAAACTCAATGCCTAGGAAGAATTTCAATTCACCTAGATCCTTCATTTTGAACTGTCTTTGTAGATCTTTTCTTGTTTGGCTCAGTAGTGATTGGTTGTTGTTTGTGATGAGTAGATCATCAACATAAACTAATATCACTACTAGATCACTGCCTGCTTTCCTCTTAAACAAGGAATAATCAAAGTGACTTTGTTGGAATCCCATCTGCAGCTGTGACTCTGTCAGCTTCTTGTTCCATTGTCTAGGTGCTTGTTTGAGGCCATATAAGGATTTGTGAAGTTTGCACACCTTCAAGGACTCCCTCTGTCTGCTAAACCCCTCAGGAACATGCATATACACCTCCTTTAGTAAATCCTCATTAAGGAAAGCATTATGGACATCCATTTGATAGATAGTCCATTGCTTAGCTGCAGCAAGTGCTACCACAGTCCTGACTATCACCATTTTTGCTACTGTGGAGAAGGTCTCATTGTAATCAAGGCCTTCTCTTTGACTGTAGCCCTTGGCAACTAAATGACCCTTATATCTCTCCACCTCACTTGAGGATCTATACTTAATTTTAAAAATCCACTTGCAGCCAATTGGCACTTTGTCAGGTGGCAGGTCAACAATACTCCATGTATTATTGTCTTCCAAAGCAGCTATCTCCAGTTGCATAACTTATCCACTTTTGATTAGCAGAGGCTTCTCTGAATGTCTTTGGCTCTTACAGGGCTGAATAAGCAGAGAGATCTTGCAGATACACTAGCTTGAGCTGTGCATAGGTAACATATGAGGATAGGGGATATGAGCATGATTGCTTGAAGCCTTTAGTTACATAGTCTTAACCATAGGGGAGGCTTACTTGGTCTGGATGACTTTCAAAGACCCAATAGAGAGGCTGCAAATGATGAAGGGACCTGTTCAGATATAGCATGCTCAATGACTACTGATGGAGGGATTTGTTTAGATGTATCAATCTCTGCCTCTAATGTATCAGGAAAGTGTGCATGGATCTCCCTGTGATGATGAGAGATAACAGATGTCTCGGGTGCACAAGTAGAGGGACATGGAACATGTGTGTTCTCATTCTTATAATGTACTTCATCAAGAGACATAATGTCCAAGACTGGAAAGATCGGAGTTCCTGCTGCTTTCATGTACTTGAAAAGAAACAGTTCCTCCTGAAACACTACATGTCTGCTTACCAAGAAATTATGGGAGTGAAGATCATACAGTTTGTACCCTTTTTGGGTAGTTTAATATCCCATGAACACTGTAGGCATAGCTCTAGAGGAAAACTTGTCTACTATTTTAGGAGTAGAAGCATAGCATAGACAGCCAAATACCTTTAGATGAGATAGTGAGGGAGCATGAGAGTGCAATTTTTCAAATGGAGACCTGTCAGCAGTGACTATTGAGGGTAGTCTGTTGATCAGGTAGACAACTGTGGTGACACACTCTCCCCAGAACTAGGTATTGCAGCCTGAAACTGAGGGACCTAGCCATATTTAGGATAGTTCTGTGTTTCCTCTCAGCAATTCCATTCTGTTGTGCAGTGTAGAGACATGTTCTTTGATGATTAATCCCAAGATCAGACATGAGAGTTTGGACCTCATGGCTAAAGAAATCACCTCTATTGTAACGATCCGATCGATCGTTTTGAGTTCTAGCATATCGTTCGGTTGTTTGAGGCCTTGAGCAACTTCACTTCAGGTATTATGACTTGTACGCATGGTCGGAACTGGAATTTGGGAAGTTCAGAGTTGATTTGGAAAGAGAATTCTCATTTCAGAAGCTTTAAGTTGGAAAAATTGAATAAGGTTAGATTTTTGAGTAAATGACCTCAGAATCGGGATTTGAAGGTTCTAACGGGTTCGTATGATGATTTCGGACATGGTCGTATGTTTGGATATGGTTTCAGATGAACCGAGAGCGTTTCAGCGTCTATTGTGGAAGTTGGCATTTTGATAGAAATTCATAAATTTGGGTTGAAGTGCATTTCAATGTTATCGATGTCCGTTTGGAATTCCGAGTCTGGGAATAGCTCCGTATGGTGATTCTGGTATTGGGAGCGTGTCTGGATGTGGATTTAGAGGTTCGTAGGTCATTTCGGAGTCGTTTGTTAAAAGTTAGAAATTTGAATGTTTTTGAGAAGTTTGACTGGGAGTGGACTTTTTGATATCAGGGCCGGATTCTGATTCCGAAAGTTAAAGTAGGTCTGTAATGTCGAATGTGACTTCTGTACAAAATTTGAGGTCAATCGGACGTGATTTGATAGGTTTCGGCATCGAATGTAGAAATTTGAAGTTCTAAAGTTCACTAAGCTTGAATTGGGGTGCGATTCATGATTTCAATGTTGTTTGATGTGATTTGAGGTCTCGATCAAGTTCGTGTCATGTTTTGGGACAGGTTGGTGCGATTGGACGGGGTCCTGGGGGCCTCGGGTGTGTTTGGGATCATTTTGGGCTACTTTTGATATTGATTTACTGATATCAGGTGTTGTTCTTCACGTTCACGAGGATCCTCTCGTGTTCGCGAAGAAGGATTTGGCTTCTGGGTTTTCTTCTATGCGTTCGCGAAGAAGGAAATCTTTGTTGCACAGGTCTGACTTCGGAGGCTCATATCTTGCAATCTATATGGGATTTGGAGATGATACAAAAAATAAAGTTGTAGCCCTTTGTGTCTAGTTTTCAGAAAATTAATCCATTTAGCATTTGGATTTGTGTACCAAAAGTTATGGCTGGTACACTACAGGCTATCCGGGAAGAGGAAGAAGACATTTGTGTTGCACAAGGCTGACGTTGGCAACTAATATCTCGAACTCTATAAGGAATAGGGAGATGGCAAAAACATGAAAGTTGTACATATTGGTGTCTAGGTTTCAGAAAGTAAAACCATATATCATTTGGATTTTTGCACCAAAAGTTATGACCATTATACTAGAGGCTGTTTGAGAAGAGTTTGGAAATGGCTTTCGAGAATTTTGTTCATCGCGAACGCGATAGGAGGCCCACGAACGCGAAGAAGGGTCGCCTGGCAATATATAAGTTTGCAAAAATGGGTTTGGCTCATTTCATCTCATTGCCTCTGTGGGAGACGACCTAGGAGCAATTCTGGAGCTCCATCCTCATCATCTATGTCAAGGTAAGTGATTCCCACCTATTGCAAGTTAAATACTTGGATTATATATAGATTTTAACATGGAAATTCATGAAAAATTAGTGGAAATTTGGGGGTTTGGTAGAAAACCTAAAAAAATTGGTTTTTTAGATTTTGACCACGAATTTGGGCATGGAATTGAGAATAAATTATATATTTGAGTTCGTGATGTTATGGGTAATTTTTATCTTCAAAAATTTCGGAATCCGGGCACGTGGGCCCGAGGGTGATTTTTATCAACTTTTCGACCGAGGTTATAAATTGGATTATAATGAGTATTTGAGTATATATTTATGGTTTGCACAATTATTGACTAGTCTTGGAGTGTTGGGCATCGGTTTGAGTCGTCGGAAGGGTTTGGGAGCCGAATATGGAACTTCGGAGCGAGGTAAGTCTCCTTTCTAACCTTGTAAGAGGGAATTTACCCCATAGGTGAAATAATTCAATATGTGCTTTTATTTGTGGGGGCTACATATGCACGAGATGAGTAGATACTATTATGCTTATGTCCGGGTAGTCTAGGACCCAAATCACGTTATTTTTGCGATGCTTACATCCTACTTGTTAATTTTACCGTTTAAAACATATTGGAACTTGATAAAGGAATTTCAAAAGGTTAAACTTCACCTACTTGGCTTTTGGATGGGTCACTTGACCGTTAATGAGAATTTATATTTCTTTGAACATCAAACCTAAATAAATCCTTGATTGGTTGTTTGAATGTGTTTATCTTTTATGTAACGGCCGAACGCCTCGGCAGATTAAATAGATGCATCTATGGTTCGCGCCATTCGACCCTCCTGTGACGACCCAAAGGGTCATCACTTGTTTTCTTAGTCATTCCGTGCTTCCGAGGCCTTGAAAACCTCACTTTTAGTTGCCTCGATTTGCGTGCGCAGTCTAGGCGCGTAGCCGGAAAGTTTTTATGTTGAAATATATGAATTAAGTGAAAAACTTGATGAATTTTGATATTAACATGATTAAAGTTGACTTTGGTCAACATTTTGGGTAAACAGACCCGGACTCATGATTTGACGGACTCGGAAGATCCGTAGAAAAATATGGGACTTGGGCGTATGCCCGGAATTGAATTCTGAGGTCCCAGGCCCGAGAAATGAATTTTTCCGTGAAATTGTTTTCTGAGAATGTTTAAGGAAAATGAAAATGAAATTTGATCAAAACGTAATGGTATCGGGCTCGTATTTTGGTTCCGACGCCCGGTACAAGTCATATATGTTATTTAAGCGCTTCCTGTAAAGTTTGGTTGAAAACGGACGTCGTTTGACGTGTTTCGGCCTTAAATTGGAAAATTTGGAAGTTTATGAAATTTGAAAGATTTCTTGGATTTTAAGGCTCAATTCATTGATTTTGATGTTATTTTGGCGATTTGATCGCTCGAGCAAGTTTGTATGATGTTTTTGAGTCAGTGTGCATATTTGGTTTGGAGCCCCGAGGGCTCGGGTGAGTTTCGGATAGGTATTGGGGTGGTTTTGGTCTTAGAAAAATTCCAGGAAATCTGCAGCAGGTATTCCTTCTTCGCGTTCGCGTCCCTCTGGTCGCGTTTGCGAAGGCTTCTCCTCCCCCTTCTTCGCGTTCGCGAGCCACTCCTCGCGTTCGCTTACAACAAATCCCGGACCCCAGCCATTTCCTCAACGCGTTCGCGTGAAGGCTCCCGCATTCGCGGAGTCCAATTGTGAAGCCCCTAGATTTTCCTCTTCGCGTTCGCAGTGACCCTTCGCGAACGCGATGCCTGCCCGTTTTCCTTTATCGCGAACGCGACCGCGGTGTCGCGAACACGAAGGGCAAATTTCTTCCCAGTGATTTAAGACCCAAAATAGAACAGAAACGGGATTTTATCCCATTTCTCAAACTCTCTCTTCTCCAACAGCTCTTGGGCGATTTTTGGAGCGATTCTTCATCAAACTTTCTTGGGTAGGTGTTGCTCAACTCGTTTTCTTCAACTTCCATTAATATTATTCGAATAATTAGGCCTAAACATGTGAAAATAGGTAGAAAATGGGGGTTTTGGGTAGAGTTAGGGCTTTGGGGATTTTGGGTGATTCAACCTCAATTTGGGGTCGAATCTTGAAACAAATTATATATTTGAACTCGTGGGGTTATGGGTGATTGGGTTTGGGTCCGAGCCTCGTGTTTGGACCATGTGGGACCGGTGTCGAATTTTGGTGTTTTTGGAAGAATGATAGGAATTTCATTTCTAGGCTATGGGATTATGTTTTTGAGCCCTTATTGATATTATTGAACTAATTATGCCTAGATATCATTGTTACGGAGTTGGATTGTAGAGGAAAGGCGATATTAGAGAGTTGATTGCTATTCTTGGACCGAGGTAAGTGTTTGTTCTAACTTTGGCTTGAGGGAATAGGATTAGGATGTTATTTGCTACTTGCTAAATGTGGAGTACGGTGTATAGGCATGGTGACGGTTGTCTATGCACCAGAGTCTAGCATGACCGTGAGTCTTAATTGCTTTTAACTTGAATGATGTGACATAACTTCCTTGTTTAATTGATAAATTTCATATAATGTGAACGGTTGAGAAAGAATTGTGATTGGTATATTTTGGAGCGTTGGCTCGAACAAGAATGAGATAGTTGAGAAAGAAGTGGTTTAAAAGAGGACGTGTTGTGATTATTCCCTTGCCGGGACGTGTAGACTATTATCATGTGCTCTCCCTTGTCGGGATATTTGGGCTGTTAGCTGTACCCTCGCCGGGTTAAAGTGTTATGTTGCCGAATTCCCCTAATGGGTCCTTCTTTACAAAGTCAGATATTTTGAACTATAATATGGGATCGTGTGGCACGCCGTCCACTCATATTCTATAATATGGGATCGTGTGGCACGCCGTCCACTTATATATATATATATATATATATATTATAAAATGGGATCGTGTGGCACGCCGTCCACTTATATTTATATATTATGAAATGGGATCGTGTGGCACGCCGACCACTTATATATTATGAAATGGGATCGTGTGGCACGCCGTCCACTTATGAATTAAGAAATGGGATCGTGTGGCGCGCCGACCACTTATATATGAGCTATGGTATTGAGATAGGTTTGTCGTTATATTCGTTGATCTGTATTCACTATATTTTCCTCGAGCATGCCCCCTTCCCCTTTTTAGTTGATATTCTCTGCTGTTATTTCTGTTGCCTTTGTGTATATATATATCTGCACAGGTTGTTTTTGGTAGGTCCTGTCTAGCCTCGTCACTACTTCGCCGGGGTTAGGCCAGGCACTTACCAGTACATGGGGTCAATTGTGCTGATGCTACACTTCTGTGCTTTTTGCACAGATCATAGTACCGGAGCAGGAGCCTTTGGTAAGCAGTAGGAGCATTGGGAGCTTACTTCAGTCCGGAAATTTCCGAGGTAGCCTTGCTGGCGTTCGCATGGCCCGGAGTCTCTCTTATCTCTGTCTTTCGTTTGATTTCCCTTGTATCGGATCAGACAGTACTGTATTCTTATTCAGACTTTGTATTTAGCATTCAGTAGGAGTTCGTGAGTTAGTGACACCAGATCTGGGTAGAGGTGTATTTGAATTTCCGCACTTGGTTTCAGTTGTTTATGTTTCGAGACTTCCGCTTTTTTATTAATTGCCTCGTTCTTCTTTATACTATTAATGATGTTGAGAGAAGTGTTAAATTAATTGGCTTGCCTAGCTCTTATTAGTAGGCGCCATCACGACTCCCGAGGGTGGGAAATCCGGGTCGTGACAAGTTGGTATCAGAGCACTAGGTTACATAGGTCTCACAACTCACGGACAACCTCGGTATAGTCTGAGGGATCGGTACGGAGACGTCTGTATTTATCCCCCAGAGGCTACGGAGTTAGGAAAAGTTTCACTTTTGTTCTTTCCTGTCGTGCGATTCTGTTTCTCAAATACTGATTGTCTTTCTACTCTGTTCTTTCGCAGATGGCGAGAACGCGTGCTTCCTCTTCTACCGCACAGCAGCCCGAGCCCCCAGTAGCAGCTCCTGCGAGGGGCAGAGGCCGAGGCCGTGCCAGAGGCCGAGGCCGGGGCAGAGCTCAGCCCCGAGTAGCGGTCCCAGAGGTGGAGCCTCATGTTGATTATGATGAGGAGGCTCCAGCCCCAGCAGCTCCGGTGGGCCCAGCTCAGGTCCCAGAGGGGTTCATAGCCACCCCAGTTCTTCAGGACGCTCTGGTCAGATTGGTAGGCTTTGTGGAGAGCGTCACTAGAGCGGGTTTGCTTCCAGTAGCACCAGCCACTTCTCAGGCTGGAGGAGGGGTTCAGACTCCTGCTACACGTACTCCGGAGCAGGTAGCTCCCCAGGCACAGGTTCCAGTGGTTCAGCCAGCGGTGGCAGTTCAGCCGGGTATTGTGACTCAGACCGGCGATGGAGCGGCNCCTTGCCGGGACACGTAGTCTATTATTGTTGTTGCTCCCTTGCCGGGATATTTGGGCTGTTAGTTGTACCCTTGCCGGGTTAAATCGTTATGTTGTTGAGTTCCCCCTAATGGGGCCTCCTTTAGAAAGATTATATGTATTATTCACTATGAAATGGGATCGTGTGGCACGCCGACCACTTATATATTATGAAATAGGATCGTGTGGCACGCCGACCACTTATATATTATCAAATGGGATCGTGTGGCATGCCGACCACTTATATATTATGAAATGGGATCGTGTGGCACGCCGTCCACTTATGAATTAAGAAATGGGATCGTGTGGCACGCCGACCACTTATATAGGAGCTATGGTATTGAGGTAGTTTCGTCGTTATATCCGTTGACCTGTATTCACTGTATTTTCCCCGAGCATGCCCCCTTCCCCTTTTTAGTTGACGTTCTCTGTTGTTATTTCCGTTGTCTTTGCATATATATATCTGCACAGGTTATTTTTGGTAGGTCCTGTCTAGCCTCGTCACTACTTCGCCGGGGTTAGGCCAGGCATTTACCAGCACATGGGGTCGGTTGTGCTGATGCTACACTTCTGTGCTTTTTGCACAGATTACGGTATCGGAGCAGCTTTTGGACCTCAGCAGTAGGAGTGTTGGGAGCTTACTTCAGTCCGGAGATTTCCGAGGGAGCCTTGCTGGCGTCCGCATGGCCCGGAGTCTCTCTCATCTCTGTCTTTCGTTTGATTTTCCCTTGTATCGGATTAGACAGTACTGTATTCTTATTCAGACTTTGATTGTAGCACTCTTTAGTAGTCCGTGAGCTAGTGACACCAGACTCTGGGTAGGGATTTGTTTTAAACTTCCGCATTTCGATTTCAGTTATATAAACTTAAGGTCTTCCACTTTTATTTAATTGTTTTTTTTTTGTATATTTATATTGTTGAGAAATTGTCAGAGAATGTTTAAAGTTTGGCTGGCCTAGCTCCGTTAGTAGGCGCCATCACGACTCCCGATGGTGGAAATCCGGGTCGTGACAAGTTGGTATCAGAGCTCTAGGTTACATAGGTCTCGCTACTCACGGGCAAACTTAGTAGAGTCTGAGGGATCGGTACGGAGACGTCTGTATTTATCCCCCAGAGGCTACGGAGTTAGGAAAAGTTTCACTTTTGTTCTTTCCTGTCGTGCGATTCTGTTTCTCAAATACTGATTGTCCTTCTACTCTGTTCTTTCGGAGATGGCGAGAACACGTGCTTCCTCTTCTACCGCGCAGCAGCCCGAGCCCCCAGCAGCAGCTCTTACGAGGGGCAGAGGCCGAGGCCGCGCTAGAGGCCGAGGCAAGGGCAGAGCTCAGCCCCGAGCGACAGTCCCAGAGGTGGAGCCTCATGTTGGTTATGATGAGGGGGTTCCAGCCCCAGCAGCTCTGGTGGGCCCAACTCAGGTCCCAGAGGGGTTCATAGCCACCCCAGTTCTTCAGGACGCTCTGGTCAGATTGGTAGGCTTTGTGGAGAGCATCACTAGAGCGGGTTTGCTTCCAGTAGCACCGGCCACTTCTCAGGCTGGAGGAGGGGTTCAGACTCCTGCTACACGTACTCCGGAACAGGTAGCTCCCCAGGCACAGGTTCCAGTGGTTCAGCCAGCGGTGGCAGTTCAGCCGGGTATTGTGACTCAGACCGGCGATGGAGCGGCCATGTACTCAAATGCTTTGTGGAGGATTGATAGGTTCTCCAAGCTCTTCACCACCACATTCAGCGGTGCTTCATCAGAGGATCCCCAGGATTTCTTATTCAGCTGCCATGAGATCCTTAGGACTATGGGTATTGTGGAGACCAATGGGGTCGACTTCATCACCTTTCGACTGGCAGGATCCGCCATGACTTGGTGGAGGGACTATTGTTTATCCAGACCAGCAGGGTCGCCTTCATTGACTTGGGACCAGTTTGCAGAGTTGTTTTTGGAGAAGTTTCTCCCAGTTACTCAGCGAGAGGCTCTTCGCAGGCAGTTCGAGCGCCTCCAGCAGGGCTCTATGACAGTCACACAGTATGAGACTCGGTTAATTGATCTGGCACGCTATGCTGTTGTTATACTCCCCATCGAGAGAGTGAGGGTGCGGAGGTTTATTGATGGATTGATTCAGCCGATCCGTCTCCAGATGGCTATGGGAGTTGGTAGTGAGATTTCTTTTCAGGAGGCGGCCAATGCGGCCCGTAGAGTTGAGATGGCTCTTGCACGGGGAGGTGGTCATGGGTCAGACAAGAGACCCCGCCATGCAGGTAGATTCAGTGGTACCTCGTCTGGAGGTGGGGATTCTTATGGTAGAGGCTATCCTCCGAGACCCTTTCAGTCAGCCCTACAGGTCTCACATGGTACTTCAGGTGGTCGTGGCTCTCAGCCGCAGTCTTTTGACCAGCAGCTTTTCAGTTCACCATCAGCACCTATCAGCGACCCACCACTCCGTTATTCTCAGCAGCCAAGGGCTTGTTACACGTGTGGCGACACGAGACATATTTCCAGGTATTGCCCTCGAGCTTCTGACAGCTCTTAGCAGCAGGGTCCTCGTCCTATGATTCAGGCATCAGGTGATCCACAGGTCGTCCAGCCAGCTAGAGGCGGGGGTAGAGGCCATAGAGGTGGAGGTAGAGATCATAAAGGTGGAGCTCGGACCGCCAGAGGTAGAGGCCAGCCAGCAGCCGATCGTCCTAGAGACATGACTCAGGGAGGTGGGGCCCAGCCCCGGTGTTATGCTCTTCCAGCCAGGCCAGAGACTGAGTCTTTGGATGCAGTTATTACAGGTACTATTCTGGTCTGTGATAGGGATGCTTCAGTGCTATTTGACCCTGGGTCTACGTTTCATATGTATCATCCTATTTTGCACCCTACTTGGTTATGCCTAGTGATGCCTTGGGTGTTCCTGTCTATGTATCTACACCGGTGGGTGATTCTACAGTGGTCGACCGAGTTCATCGTTCTTGTGTGGTAGTGTTTGAGGGTCTTGAGACCCGTGTTGATTTATTGCTCTTAGACATGGTGGATTTCGACATTATATTAGGGATGGATTGGTTGTCTCCGTATCATGCTATCTTGGATTGTCACGCCAAGACCGTGACCTTGGCTTTGCCAGATTTACCCCGATTGGAGTGGAGAGGGACCCCAGGTCATGCCACCCGCAGTGTAATCTCATATGTGAAGGCTCGACGCATGGTCGAGAAGGGGTGTCTAGCTTATCTGGCGTATGTTCGCGATTCCAGCACAGAGGTTCCTTCTATTGATTCTGTTCCTATTGTTCGGGAGTTCCCCGAGGTTTTCCCTTCAGACCTTCCGGGTATGCCGCCCGACAGGGATATTGATTTCTGTATTGATCTGGCCCCAGGCACGCAGCCCATTTCTATTCCGCCGTATCGCATGGCCCTGCCAGAGTTGAAGGAGTTAAAGGACCAATTGCAAGATTTGCTAGAGAAGGGTTTTATCAGGCCTAGTGTTTCTCCTTGGGGTGCGCCAGTGTTATTTGTGAAGAAAAAAGGATGGATCGATGAGGATGTGCATTGATTACCGGCAATTGAACAAAGTGACGATAAAGAACAAGTATCCACTGCCGAGGATTGATGATTTGTTTGACCAGCTTCAAGGTGCAAAGGTGTTTTCAAAGATAGACTTGAGATCTGGCTACCATCAGCTGAGGATTAGGGCATCCGATGTCCCTAAGACAGCATTCCGCACTCGGTATGGGCATTATGAGTTTTTGGTCATGTCGTTTGGGTTGACCAATGCCCCAGCAGCATTCATGGAGTTGATGAACCGAGTGTTCAGGCCATATTTGGACATGTTCGTGATAGTCTTTATTGATGATATTTTGGTGTACTCCCGCAGCCAGGAGGAGCACGAGCAGCACCTCAGAGTGGTTCTTCAGACTCTGAAGGATAGTCAGTTATATGCTAAGTTCTCGAAGTGTGAGTTCTGGTTGAGTTCGGTTGCATTTCTAGGTCATGTCGTATCAGTAGAGGGTATTCAGGTGGACCCGAAGAAGATCGAGGCAGTCAAGAACTGGCCT
>NW_017671788.1:77023-139622 GCF_001879085.1 Nicotiana attenuata
AGGCGTTGTATGGTAGGCGATGTCGGTCTCCAGTCGGATGGTTTGAGCCGGGGGAGGCTCGGTTATTGGGTACAGATTTAGTTCAGGAGGCCTTGGATAAGGTCAAGATCATTCAGGACAGGCTTCGTTCGGCTCAGTCACGGCAAAAGAGTTATGCGGATCGTAAGGTTCGAGATGTAGCTTTCATGGTTGGTGAGCGGGTCTTGCTCCGAGTGTCGCCTATGAAGGGCGTGATGAGATTTGGGAAGAAGGGCAAGCTTAGCCCTAGGTTCATTGGCCCATTTGAGATTCTCGATCGTGTGGGAGAGGTGGCTTACAGACTTGCCTTGCCGCCCAGCTTGTCAGCCGTGCATCCAGTGTTTCATGTGTCCATGCTTTGGAGGTATCACGGCAATCCAGCCCACGTGTTAGATTTCAGCACTGTCCAGTTGGACAAGGATCTGTCTTACGAGGAGGAGCTGGTAGCCATTCTAGACCGGCAGGTTCGACAGTTGAGGTCGAAGAGTTTTCCTTCAATGCGTGTCCAGTGGTGAGGTCAGCCTCCTGAGGCATCGACCTGGGAGTCCGAGTCTGATATGCGGAGCCGTTATCCTCACCTATTTCCCGACTCAGGTACTTCATTCTTTTGTCCGTTTGAGGACGAACGGTTGTTTTAGAGGTGGAGAATGTGACGACCCAAAGGGTCATCACTTGTTTTCTTAGTCATTTCGTGCTTCCGAGGCCTTGAAAACCTCACTTTTAGTTGCCTCGATTTGCGTGCGCAGTCCGGGCGCGTAGCCGGAAAGTCTTTATGTTGAAATATATGAATTATGTGAAAAACTTGATGAATTTTGATATTAACATGATTAAAGTTGACTTTGGGTAAACGGACCCGGACTCGTGATTTGACGGTCTCGGAAGGTCCGTAGAAAAATATGGGACTTGGGCGTATGCCCGGAATTGAATTCTGAGGTCTCAGGCCCGAGAAATGAATTTTTCCGTGAAATTGTTTTCTGAGAATGTTTAAGGAAAATGAAAATGAAATTTGATCAAAACGTAATGGTATCGGGCTCGTAGTTTGGTTCCGACACCCGGTACAGGTCATATATGTTGTTTAAGCGCTTCCTATAAAGTTTGGTTGAAAACGGACGTCGTTTGACGTGTTTCGACCTTAAATTGGAAAATTTGGAAGTTTATGAAATTTGAAAGATTTCTTGGATTTTAAGGCTCAATTCATTGATGTTGATGTTATTTTGGCGATTTGATCGCTCGAGCAAGTTCGTATGATGTTTTTGAGTCACTGTGCATATTTGGTTTGGAGCCCCGAGGGCTCGGGTGAGTTTCGGATAGGTATTGGGGTGGTTTTGGTCTTAGAAAAATTGCAGAAAATCTGCAGCAGGTATTCCTTCTTCGCGTTCGCGTCCCTCTGGTCGCGTTCGCGAAGGCCTCTCCTCCCCCTTCTTCGCGTTCGCGTACAACAAATCCCGGACCCCAGCCATTTCCTCAACGCGTTCGCGTGAAGGCTCCCGCGTTCGCGGAGCCTGGTCTGCCTCTTCTACGTGTTCGCGTAAGGCACCACGCGTTCGCGTAGGCCAATTGTGAAGCCCCCAGATTTTCCTCTTCGCGTTCGCAGTGACCCTTCGCGAACGCGATGCCTGCCCGTTTTCCTTCATCGCAAACGCGACCGGGGTGTCGCAAACGCGAAGGGCAAATTTCTGCCCAGTGATTTAAGACCCAAAACAGAACAGAAACGGGATTTTATCGCATTTCTCAAACTCTCTCTTCTCCAATAGCTCTTGGGCGATTTTCGGAGCGATTCTTCATCAAACTTTCTTGGGTAAGTGTTTCTCAACTCGTTTTCTTCAACTTCCATTAATATTATTCGAATTATTAGGCCTAAACATGTGAAAATAGGTAGAAAATGGGGGTTTTGGGTAGAGTTAGGGCTTTGGGGATTTTGGGTGATTCAACCTCAATTTGGGGTCGAATCTTGAAACAAATTATATATTTGAACTCGTGGGGTTATGGGTGATTGGGTTTGGGTCCGAGCCTCGTGTTTGGACCATGTGGGACCGGTGTCGAATTTTGGTGTTTTTGGAAGAATGATAGGAATTTCATTTCTAGGCTATGGGATTATGTTTTTGAGCCCTTATTGATATTATTGAACTAATTATGCCTAGATATCATTGTTTCGGAGTTGGATTGTAGAGGAAAGGCGATATTAGAGAGTTGATTGCTATTCTTGGACCGAGGTAAGTGTTTGTTCTAACTTTGGCTTGAGGGAATAGGATTAGGATGTTATTTGCTACTTGCTAAATGTGGAGTACGGTGTATAGGCATGGTGACGGTTGTCTATGCACCGGAGTCTAGCATGACCGTGAGTCTTAATTGCTTTTAACTCGAATGATGTGACATAACTTCCTTGTTTAATTGATAAATTTCATATAATGTGAACGGTTGAGGAAGAATTGTGATTGGTATATTTTGGAGCGTTGGCTCGAACAAGAATGTGATAGTTGAGAAAGAAGTGATTTAAAAGAGGACGTGTTGTGATTATTCCCTTGCCGGGACGTGTAGACTATTATCATGTGCTCTCCCTTGCCGGGATATTTGGGCTGTTAGCTGTACCCTCGCCGGGTTAAAGTGTTATGTTGTCGAATTCCCCTAATGGGTCCTTCTTTACAAAGTCAGATATTTTGAACTATAATATGGGGTCGTGTGGCACGCCGTCCACTTATATTCTATAATATGGGATCGTGTGGCACGCCGTCCACTTATATATATATATTATGAAATGGGAACGTGTGGCACGCCGTCCACTTATATTTATATATTATGAAATGGGATCGTGTGGCACGCCGACCACTTATATATTATGAAATGGGATCGTGTGGCACGCCGTCCAGTTATGAATTAAGAAATGGGATCGTGTGGCGCGCCGACCACTTATATATGAGCTATGGTATTGAGATAGTTTTGTCGTTATATTCGTTGATCTGTATTCGCTGTATTTTCCCCGAGCATGCCCCCTTCCCCTTTTTAGTTGATATTCTCTGCTGTTATTTATGTTGCCTTTGTGTATATATATATCTGCACAGGTTGTTTTTGGTAGGTCCTATCTAGCCTCGTCACTACTTCGCCGGGGTTAGGCCAGGCACTTACCAGCACATGGGGTCGGTTGTGCTGATGCTACACTTCTGTGCTTTTTGCACAGATCATAGTACCGGAGCAGGAGCCTTTGGTCAGCAGTAGGAGCGTTGGGAGCTTACTTCAGTCCGGAGATTTCCGAGGTAGCCTTGCTGGCGTCCGCATGGCCCGGAGTCTCTCTAATCTCTATCTGTCGTTTGATTTCCCTTATATCGGTGAGACAGTACTGTATTCTTATTCAGACTTTGTATTTAGCATTCAGTAGAAGTTCGTGAGTTAGTGACACCAGATCTGGGTAGAGGTGTATTTGAATTTCCGCACTTGGTTTCAGTTGTTTATGTTTCGAGACTTCCGCTTTTATATTAATTGCCTCGTTCTTCTTTATAGTGTTAATGATGTTGAGAGAAGTGTTAAATTAATTGGCTTGCCTAGCTCTTATTAGTAGGCGCCATCACGACTCCCAAGGGTGGGAAATCTGGGTCGTGACACCTCCGGCAGTGCTTAGTTTAATATTATATTGGATCGGGCCGTATGACCTCAGCATGATTTGCGCATGACTTAATTAATTATTTTGGAATTATTAATAATTGATGTGGCCTCATTGACCGGAGATATAAATTGTTAAAAGATGAAAATAAATTTGGAAATCCCCTATTAACAAAAGAATTGTTTACCTGCTTCATGTTATTGAGTTTACAGTTGCCTTATAAAATCCATAATTTATCATATTATCGGTATACTATTGTTGGTCATAGTAAGGGTCGGAGTCCACCTCTCGTCACTACTTCTTCAAGATTAGACTGGATACTTACTAGGTACGTATTATTTTTGTACTCATACTACACTTGCCGTACATTTTGTTGTACAGACACATGTATGTCTAGTGGCCTTGTGGGCGCAACGTCGTGGTTGATACGGGGACTTAGGTGAGCTGCATCTTATGAGACGATTCACAGGCAGCAGAGTCTCCTTCAGAGTACTTGTATTTTTCTTTTCTGTCCAAATTTGTCTTCCGGAAAGTTATCGTATTTTATTTTATTTCCTAGTAAATGCTCATGTACTTGTGACACCGGGTTCTAGAGGATTATGGGATACTCATTGTTGAAACTGGAAAACATTACAATTATTATTCTGTAAAGTTTGCCTTTTTACTAGTTAAGTTGAAGGAAATTTTATGATTTCAATAAAATATTAAAATGAGAATTTAATTAACTATTTAGTGTTGGCTTGCCTGACAATGGTGTCCGGCGCCATCACGACCTTTAACGAATTTTGGATCGTGACAACATAGTGTCAGAGTACTAGGTTAACTTAGGTCTAACGAGTCATGAGCGAGTCTAGTAGAGTCTTGCGGATCGGTACGGAGACATCTATACTTATCTTAGAGAGGCTATATGGTTGTTAGGAGCACTCCCCTTCTTGATTCCTCATCGCGCGATTTGATTCCTTGAGGCTTATGCCTTTGTTTCTTTCCTATTCAATCTTATGCGATGCGAAGTGCTTGTTATAAATCGGGAATTAAGGAATTGTAATGGTACTACAGATGCGGTGTAGGATGTTTCTCCCTATGTATTTGATTTGGCTATTCTCGTCGCCTTATGGAAGGCCGTTCTATCGTTTCATCTCAGTATCAGTATTACCTATAGTTTTGAGATTTGGCATTGATTGTTATGACGATTCATGTGTTGCTATTGCACAGTGTGGTGTAATGGTAGGATGCTTGCATCGAAGCAATGAATGAATTGGAAGGATGTTTACTCACTGCAAGATTCAAAGATTCAGTATTTTATTTCAAACGGACTATGAGTTTTCAGGTTGGGTTAATGGAGTAACGATACTTGGTATTTTCGAGCATGGTGGAATCTCATCTATGATGTGGTGTCGTCGTCCTTGATTGAATATAAAGTGTTAAGTTCGCCGGTGTTATGGTTTTCTTCAATTCGCCTTTGGAACAGAGTATTGTGAAAGGTGCGGGGGAAGCGACTGTCAGTTATCACAGTGTGTGGTGGTTCAGGATCGAATCAGCGTTCTCAGTGCTGATGGCTCGAGAAAGATGATTTTCGGAAGGGTTTAGAGCTGGTGGCGACCTGTTAGTTCAAGTGCTACAGAGATGGATTTTTACTTAAGGCAACAACTAGGCAACAAAGGATGAGGAAGGACATGTGGGAGGTATCTTGTGGTGGTTAAACTTCTAGAAGGACAAGTGTGAGAAGTAGGAGTGGAGTAGTTGCTTAAAAGATGAGTTTGACCAAAGTGGGAGAGTGGTGGAGTAGCGTATGGGTTCTGTGGTAGGATGACTACACACCTTGAGAAAAGTGTAGAGAGATTTGGAATTCATGGTGGACAATGACTAGGTATACGGACTTAATTTGGAATATTGGCTATTATACGGGGGATATTGTATACGACAGGAAGGAGTTGAATGATATGAAGAAGGATACAGCATGACTTTGGATTCGAATGTGTCGTCGCACCTTTACTTGATGTCAATGGGGAGTGAATAGGTTTGTACAGCTGGTGAATGGGCACAAACCCCTGATGGTTTATTGGTCTCGTAGTAATTGTGCTCGATGCAGCATCGTTTGAAGGTTTCGAGGAATTTGGCAGGTTGATAGCGCAAGGTCATGTTAGAGAGGAAGAATGAACCTTGGTGGTTTCCAAGGTTAGGAAATGGTAGCTTCGAGCTAAGTGGGAGAGGCCCACCGCCTACGATTGGATTGCATGGTTATCTACTTGTGAGCTTTCTGGTCATTGGTGTATTGGTTGGTTATTACGACTAAGGGGAAGGAAACATCAGTGGTGATTTAAGCAAAGGATTGAGGAATGTGTGCTATATTGGGCCTTATCGGTTCATGTGCTAGCAGGGCCTTGGAGTTGATTATATTTGGGACCAAGTCAGAGTGGGTGACTCTCAGCAACGGTCCTAATGAATTCAAAAGTTAAAATGCGGTGCCTAAGGCTTTCAAGCCCGCAGTATGGTTGAGAATCGAGCTTTTGCAGCGGATTATGAAAAAGGGGCTTGGAGTATTCTATGTTATCTTCGGCTTGCAGTGTAGCATTTGGAGGAATGAGGAAAATGACTTCAGATTCATAGAGGAATTTTTAGAATGGGTGTACCAGTTGAGGATGTGAATATGCGTGCAATGGCGGTATGAGATGGTTCGTGGGATTTGAGACAGCATGGTCTCGTGATATAAGGTCACTCAGGATGAGTGCGGATATGGGTTCGCGATGTTTTGAATGAAGCTATTATCATTCCTAAGGCAAGTCTAGAGTAAATTAGAAGAAGTCGGATCGGTTAGCAATGGTTGGATTGGCATGATGGTGGCAATGATCAGTTCCTTCAGCGTGTTGAGTTACGCATGTGCTTTGTGGCGGTATGTGCGAGACTTGACGGCCGCCGTAATTGATTTTTTTTGGAGGCATTCGAGTATAATGGCCTGTTATGTGTAGATGGATCCCGAAAGAGTTATGGTGGTTTAGACCACTACTTGAGGTTGGTATTTTCTGCAGATTTTAGAATTCAGTCATGTGTTGCCATGGTTCTCTTTAAATGAGTTGAGTAAAAGGTTTCTATATGATGAAGTGTTTACCCTATTAGTGGTTCAGGAGTTATGATGCAATTCTTGTACTCTTGTGCTTTGGTATGATTAAGTACATCGTGTAGCATGGGATTTGGAAGTTGAGGATCAAGGTTGCAGTTTGGTGTTGACAAGAATGTCACCAGCTCGGACGAGCAGGGAAAAGGGATTCAGATGATTAGAGTGAGCGGGTATTGTCTTCAGCATCACCTGAGATCGATGTCATGTGTCAGAGGCTTTGTGTATTGATTTGCGGAACCTTGATTCGCTTTACAACATTAGTATGGCCGGTGGTATGGAGGTGCAGACTTGTTAACCGGTGCACAAGGTCATGAGAGCATATCCCACGGGAAGATTGTATCAGTGTGACATGTAGTCACTTGATTGAGTGAAGGATTGAAACCAAGTATGGTGATTGTGGTGCTATCATTCATGTGAGAATTTATGCCTGAAGGGCGCTCGGTTCATTTGGTTGTGGACTATGGAAGTTTGTTCCGAATCAACGGCTGTTCTTGTGTGTCATGGGAAGAAGGGTTATTTTGGATCCTCAAAAGGTTATTGGCCTAGTGCGGTACGATCAGAATCAGCTTGAGGTCCGTGGATAGACCTGAAATATGAATGTGGGCTCTATATTAGGCCGGATGTGTTCACTTCGGCATAGCGCTCCTTTTGGAGGAGTATTCGGACGTTGGATGTTATTTCGTCGTTGGCTATTTCATGTAATACTCTATTATGCCGTGTAGGTTGTGAGACGGCTTGATTAATTGCACATGTGTTGAGGTTCCGCGCAGCGATGGTGTTATGTGACCAGGATGACTCTCGAGATGCAGATCATATATCGCACCTTAGTCGTGTTTGAGTTTTGTGGCGTATGGCGCTATCTATCTTCCCATGATTTGTATTATGCACTTAGCGTGCTTGTGGCCAATATTTGGGTATTTCATAGCCATGAGCATTTTAGCTTGGTAAAGTC
This sequence comes from Nicotiana attenuata, assembly GCF_001879085.1. Classification (NCBI taxonomy): domain Eukaryota; kingdom Viridiplantae; phylum Streptophyta; class Magnoliopsida; order Solanales; family Solanaceae; genus Nicotiana; species Nicotiana attenuata. The sequence goes on from NW_017671788.1 coordinate 84,704, forward strand.
TTTCCTTATACAGTATTATGTGTGGATCGGATTGCACGCCACAACAGTGTGATGTTGAGTACAGTCCCCTATATCTATTCTGGCGTGCTTTGTTTCCCATTTTCTGAGGGAGGTTCATGACATCCTTTCGGTTGTTCAATTAGTTATATGGGTCGAGTGGTTCTTTCCAGAGTTCGTTCTCCTTATGTATCACGTTCGAGTTTGTAGCTTGTTGGCACATTGTGGCATCATATTAGACTTTTGGCAATGTTTGAGGTGGCTTATTGCCTGAGCAGCTTGTACTGGGTGAGACGAGATTATTGGACCTGAGATCAGTGTGATCGAATTTATATAAAGTATATTAAAGAGAAAATATAGTTATTTGGTTCATAATGAGGCAATGGTTCTTGTCAAGAGAAGGAACTCAATGAATTATGGACTCAGTAGTTGGTCATGAATTTCTACACATCTCTTTCGTCTTGGCAGTATTGCAAAAGTTGAAACATGACTTATATGAGTCATGAGGTGTGTGTGAACATAAGATTTGGGGAATGTCGGCTGTTATTATTAGAGGATGTTATTATGGTCGTGTGAATTATGCAGTGCATGGTGTTAATTCAGCAAAGGCATGCAATCATGTTTTGGTACATCGTGTGGTGATTGATACGGTGTTCGTATGTTAGAAACAGGCCTGGTAGAGAATTTTGGGTGTTGTAATTTGGCTCTAAGGCTTATTTGGCTAAGTAAAAGGGATTTGTTCGAGCAAATGTGCTCAACTGAGTTGTGGTAGCACGGGTAGGTGCACGAGGTGTTAAACAGTGATTTCAGACAACTCCAGCACAGTTCTTAGCACGTTCGAGGACAAACGTATGTTTAAGTGGGAGAGAATGTAACGACCCGATCGGTCGTTTTGAGTTCTAGCGCGTCGTTCGGCGGTTTGAGGCCTTGAGCAGCTTCACTTCAGGTATTCTGACTTGTACGCATGGTCGGAACTGGAATTCGGAAGTTCAGAGTTGATTTGGAAAGAGAATTCTCATTTCAGAAGCTTTAAGTTGGAAGAATTGACTAAGGTTGGATTTTTGAGTAATCAATCTCGGAATCGGGATTTGAAGGTTCCAGCAGGTTCGTATGATTTTAGACTTGGGGGTATGTTCGGATCGGGTTTTGGATGACCCGGGAGCGTGTCTATTGTGGAAGTTGGCATTTTGGAAGAAATTCATAAATTTGGGTTGAAGTGCATTTCAATGTACTCGATGTCCGTTTGGGATTCCGAGTCTGGGAATAGCTCCGTATGGAGATTCTGGTATTGGGAGCGCGTCCGGATATGGATTTGGAGGTTCGTAGGTCATTTCGGAGTCATTGTCAAAAGTTAGAAATTTGAATGTTTTTGAGAAGTTTGACCGGGAGTGAACTTTTTGATATTGGGGCCAGATTCCGATTTCGAAAGTTGGAGTAGGTCTGTAATGTCGAATGTGACTTATGTGTGAAATTTGAGGTTAATCGGACGTGATTTGATAGGTTTCGGCATTGAATGTAGAAGTTTGAAGTTCTAAAGTTCATTAAGCTTGAATTGGGGTGCGATTCATGATTTCGGTATTGTTTGATGTGATTTGAGGCCTCGAGCAAGTTCGTGTCATGTTTTGGGACAGGTTGGTGCTATTGGACGGGGTCCCAGGTGTGTTTCGGATCATTTTGGGCTACTTTGGATGCTGATTTACTGATATCTAGTGTTGTTCTTCGCGTTCACGAGGATGCGCGAAGAAGGATTTGGCTTCTGGGATTTTCTTCTTCGCGTTTGCGAAGATACTCTTGCGTTCACGAAGAAGGAAACCTCTGTTGCACAAGTCTGACTTTGGAGGCTCATATCTCGCAATCTATACGGAATTTGGAGATGATTCAAAAATGAAAGTTGTAACTCTTTGTGTCTAATTTTCAGAACAGTAAACCATTTAGCATTTGTATTTGTGTACCAAAAGTTATGACTGGTACACTATAGGCTATCCGGGAAGATGAAGAAGAAATTTGTGTTGCATAAGGCTGACTTTGGCAGCTTATATCTCGAAATCTATAAGGAATTGGGAGATGACCAAAATACGAAAGTTATAGATATTGGTGTCTAGTTTTTTGAAGGTTAAACCATTTGTCATTTGGAGTGTTGTACAAAAAGGTATGACCATTATACTAGAGGCTGTCTGAGAAGAGTTTGGAAATGGCTTTCGAGAACTTTGTTAATCGCGAACGCGATGGGATGCCCGGGAACGCGAAGAAGGGTTACCTGGCAGTGTATAAGTTTGCAAAAGAGGGTTTGGCTCATTTCATCTCATTTCCTTCATGGGAGACGACCTAGGAGTGATTTTGGAGCACCATCTTCATCATCTATGTCAAGGTAAATGATTCCCACCTATTACAAGTTAAATACTTGGATTATATATAGATTTTAACATGGAAATTCATGAAAAATTAGTGAAATTTGGGGTTTAGTAGAAAACCCAAAAAAATGGTATTTATGGATTTTGACCACGAATTTGGGCATGGAATTGAGAATAAATTATATATTTCAGTTCGTGATGTTATGGGTAACGTTTATCTTCGAAAATTTTCGGAATCCCGGCACGTGGGCCCGAGCGTGATTTTTATCGATGTTTCGATCGGGGTTATAAATTATTATAAATTGGATTATAATGAGTATTTGAGTATATATTTATGGGTTTGCACAATTATTGACTAGTCTTGAAGCGTTGGGCATCGATTTGAGTCGTCGGAAGGGCTTGGGAGCCGAATATGGAACTTCAGAGCGAGATAAGTCTCCTTTCTAACCTTGTAAGAGGGAATTTACCCCATAGGTGAAATAATTCAATATGTGCTTCTATTTGTGGGAGCTACGTAGGATAATAAGCTCATGAGCTTGGTCTTACTTCACCGTCGAGAAAGGAAAGAAGACTTCCATCTCCAAGTTTAACTCAGATGTAGCTCCCTTTTTTTTTTGGGGGGGGGGGGGTGTGAAGCAGTGTCAGACGAGAGTCCGTGTGTAGCTACTATTATGCTTATGTCCGGGTAGTCTAGGACCCAAATCACATTATATTTGCGATGCTTGCATCCTACTTGTTGATTTAACCGTTTAAAATATATTGGAACTTGATAAAGGGATTTCAAAAGGTTAAACTTCACCTACTTGGGTTTTGGATGGGTCACTTGACCATTAATGAATTGATATTTCTTTGAACATCAAACCTAAATAAATCCTTGATTTGGTTGTTTGAATGTGTTTATCTTTTGTGGAACAGGCCAAACGCCTCGGCAGATTAAATAGATGCATCTATGATTCGCGTCGTTCGACATTCCGGCAGTGCATAGTTTGATATTATATTGGATCGGGCTGTACGACCTCGGCATGATTTGCGTATGACTTAATTGATTGTTTTGAAATTATTGATAATTGATGTGGCCTCATTGGCCGGAGATATAAATTGTTAAAAGATGAAAATAAATTTGGAAATCCCCTATCAACGAAAGAATTATTTACCTGCTTCATGTTATTGAGTTTACAGTTGCCTTATAAAATCCATAATTTATCATATTATCGGCATATCATTGTTGGCCATAGTAAGTGTCAGAGTCGACCTCTCGTCACTACTTCTTCGAAATTAGACTGGATACTTACTAGGTACGCATTGTTTTCGTACTCATACTACACTTGCTGTACATTTTGCTGTACATGCACATGTATGTGTAGTGGCCTTGTGGGCGCAGCGTGGTGGTTGATACGGGGACTTTGGTGAGTGCATCTGATGAGACGATTTGCAGGCAGCAGAGTCTCCTTCAGAGTACTTGTATTTTTCTTTTCTGTCCAAATTTGTATTCCGGACAGTTATTGTATTTTATTTTATTTCCTAGTAAATGCTCATGTACTTGTGACACCGGGTTCTGGGAGGATTATGGGATACTCAGTATTGAAATTGGAAAACATTATTATTATTCTATAAAGTTTGCCCTTTTACTAGTTAAGTTGAAGGAAATTTATGATTTCAAAAAAATATTAAAATAAGAATTTAATTAACTATTTAATGTTGGCTTGCCTGACAGTGGTGTTTGGCGTCATCACGACCTTTAACGGATTTTGGATCGTGACATCCATTGTCTGTTCTTAGAGTCTTAATTGAACTAGAGAATACATTCTTCACTTATTCAGAAAGTCTCTTAGCACAACTATGGTGTCTAACCTAGAAACAATTAGACAGATCCAAGTATATTTGATAAAATCATCTACAATTTTAACAAAGAACCTTTTTCCATCATATGTTGGTACCCTGTAGGGTCCCCAAACATCACAATGTATTAATTCAAATGCAGCTTTTGAAACAGTAATGCTCAATTGAAAAGGTAATTTTGTTTGTTTGGCCAAAGGGCACACAGTACAATGTGATTGATCACAGGGTTTTAGCTTACTGAGCAACTCATGCTTTCTAATCACCTCAATTGGAGCATGGCCTAATCTCATATGCCATAATGAGAAAAAATCAGAAATACTAGTACTATTGTTGTTGCCACAATCAGAAACACTAACACTGTTGATGTTACTACTTTTAGTTGTAACACAAATTTTTTATTGACTGCATTAACTACATTATTTGAAGACATAGCTTGAGTAGGTAATGAACTTCCTTGCAATGAGCTTCCTTGCAGTATGTAGAGTCCCAATTCCTCCTTACCAATCACCTTCACCTGACCACTGTAGAGATCCTGAAATATACAAAAATCAGGGAAGAATGCCACTAAATACTGCAACTCCTTTTGGTAAGTTTAGATACTGAAAGAAGATTGTATTTGAAATCAGGTATATATAGAACATCACTGATGTCCTGATTAGTAAACACAGATGACTTCCCTGTGTGTGTGCGTAATGCTACATCTCTTGTAGGTAAATGTACTTTATTTCTTTCAGATTCTGGAACAAGTTGGCATGATCTAACAACTGCAGGGTAGATGTCATATGGTTGGAGGCTCCTGTATCTATTATCCATCTATTCTTAACATACTGAGATACCAAGGCAATCAGAGTACATGCTGCTACAGTCTTGCAAGAAGTGCCTTCATCTATGCCTTTATTGAGCAACTAAATAATTTGTTGATACTGTTCCTATGTGAAGAAAGGGGCAGACTGCTGAACAAGTTTCTGAAGCATTGATTTTGGTTGTTGATATGATTCTTGTGTAAAGTAAGGAGTAGGGTGTTGAATAGGTTGCTGAGGTACTTGAAGGCTTTGTTTATTCTGCATTCGAAACAGCATTTGAGGATTGTTGTTAGTGAATTTGCAGGCATCACCAGAGACATGGCCTGCTGCTGGACTTCCATAGTTTGCATAAACTCCAGGACTACCTCCCTTCTTCTTAGACTTGAAATCTGAGGGGTAGCCAACTAACATATAACAGTTCTCCTTTGTATGTCCTTTGCAGTGGCAGTACTCACACTGAGGGATCTTCTTCTGAGGCCTGGTATTTCCCCTTATAGCTACTGGACCTCTGTTGCTAAACATTGCATTGCCTTCAGCCACTTCTACAACTTGTGTAAAATTTGCTAGACTCCTCTGACTCTCAAGATCAACAAGAGTAGGCTTTGTTGATGTTAGGAATTGGAGACATCATCATAATCTGACTCCTAGCTTGTGAGTAGGAATCATTTAGTCCCATAAGGAACTGTAGAAGTCTATGATATTCAGAGTGAGGAGCATACTTCTTAGATTCTAGATATGGACACCTAGGGCAAGGCATGAATGCATCAAATTCATCCCACAAATCTCTGAGCTTAGAGAAGTAATCAGCAACAGTCATAGTTCCCTGAGTAAGGGTATAAATCTCCCTCTGGAGATGAAGCACTCTAGAGCCATTCACTTTGTCAAATCTTTACAGACCTTGTGAGCATTGGATGCATATACAACACTACTTAGCAATCCTGGTCGTACTGCATTCATTATCCACGACAAAACTGCTGCATTCACCTTTCCTCATAGATCATGTAGTTTAGGTTCAAATTTAGACTTAGGATACCTTCCATCAACAAAACCTAATTTGCTTTTACCTAACAAACCGATTCGCATAGATTAACTCCATATAGAGTAGTTATCAGTGCTAGTCAATTGAAGAGAGATAAGAGAGCTACCTGGAGTATCTGTAGGTTGCAGATAGAGAAGATGATTGTGATCGACTGTGGTGAATCTGGTCGCACTGGTCGTCGGAGAGTCATTGCAGGTGAGTGATTGTTCTCGTCACCTATAATTGCCATTTTCAGCTTCTTCGAGTTCAATTCAACTCGATTTCGAGTGATTTCGAAGAAACCCTAGCTTCAATTGTCTATCACTTTGCGACATTCCAACACCGTGTGTTTGAATTGAGGTGACGCAGAGATCGAGCGAGCGGAAGACTGAGCTTAGATCGACGATGCAAGCTCTGATACCATGTTAACTTCCATGGCTATGGAAGATGGAGCTCAGAAGAAGGAGAAGAAGCTTAGAGAAGACAGTTGAGAACAGAGAGAATAACATATTCTGTTATTTGATTGAAATTTACTATACAAACTAACTCTCCTTTTACTATTCTATTTATATACATTACATACACTATCTAACTACTTGCTTAATCACTAATAACATTAACTACTTAAACTAACTAGAGTTAGGTAGACTTGAGTACTCTCAACAATAAATACCCAATGAACTTGCTTCATACACGTTCTCCGTGTGCTTTACTCCATTTCAACTGAGAAGCATCTTTATCAGTAATTTCAAGTTGTAATTTGCATTTGAGACCACAAAATCTTTGGCATGGATTCTATATCGAACATGTTCATTTCGATCGCCGAGACTCACAATCTCATCTTTACTTGTTCGCTATGGCACTTCCTTTTCCTGTTTCAATTTACGCAACACTTTAATTTTTGCTTTTATAATTACGATTTCCATCTATTTAAGCTTTCTAAAGCTATTGTGGTAAGTGTAGAAGAAAAACGCCAACAGTCAATGAATTTTGCTTCAGGGTGGATATTGTGATGCAAATTTAACCAACATAGAAACTATATATGTCAGCAGCATGAAAAGTTAAATTCCTACCTAAGCGTGTCCAGCAAATGCTTCTGAAAATAATATAAATGCATTGAGATAGTTATGACATATATTTCTTTAAAATTTTCGCTCACTGCTGCTATGATCATATCCTCCATTTTTTTCATGATCCAAATGCAATATTCCTGATGCCAAGAAAAGATCATCCATTTCATCTCAGTTTCATCATTTATGTCCAAGTTCACTGTCGACAGCACCACACTAAGTACAACCAAAACATGTTATCGAACAACAGTATGAAACAATCTTACTAATGTTGTCATAACTGTAGCCTAATTATGAATCTTTGAACGTATGATCGAAAACTTAGATTTTTTCCTTATATCCATATGCCCATGTAGTCTCGGCTATAAAAACGATAGTACTCCCTAGTCCCGGTGAGACTACTCCGACATATTCGGTGCTACGCCCCTATTATCCCATCCTCGAGACTGAACTAAGGCACAACAGTAAGGTCCGGAGCAGGAGCATTAGGGTAGGCGATGGCCGCTGCACGGTGGAATTTAGCAAGTTGCAGTTTATGTGGAAAACTTTTCTTTTTAGTTTGTCCCATAAAGAGTAACATCTTTTTATATTTAAAAATGTTGGATATTGAAGTTTTGATGATTAACAAAGTATGAGTAAATGTTCAAAGAACCAGGTCTTCAGTGTAGCTGCTTAACTATTCTGAAGAACCTGCTCCTCAGGAGAAAGAATCAGCTCCTCCTGAGTGATACTTGTACGTTTGTACAAGACAGTAACTTTATCTCAAAATTATCCAGGTCCGAGTTTGGTGGACGATGTCTACTATAAGTGATAAGAGTCATTGCTCAAAATATATGGATAATTCAGTCAGAGACTAAAGTCCCAAAGCGTGTGGAATCCTTGGAACAGTAGGAGTCCTATCAAAGAGGAAGCTGATTTTGAATAGGACTCCTAGAAGATCTCAAGTCGTGTTTAAATAGGATTGACTTTGTACTTCTAAACTATCCTTTTGCACATCAATTAAAGCATCATAAGTTGTTTAGTTGTGTTGAGTACTTGTATTGTATTCTTCCCAAGTCAGTCTAGTGAAGGAGGTTTAGGTAATTGAGTTGTAATCAAGTGTCATAAACAATTAGTGAGTTGGAGTGAGTATTTCGCTTTACAAGTTAGAGTAACTTGTGAATCAAATAGGAGTAGCAGGTGCACTGGAGAGTATTTAACTACAGTCCTGTAATTGATACATTTTGGCTCAGTATTTAGTGGAATTGGAGCTGAAAATCCTACATGGTAGGTCGTGGTTTTCGCATCTTTTGAGCCGGGTGATTTTTCATGTAAAAATCATTGTGTTCATTTTATTGCTTGTTTACTTTACGCTTAAGGAATACGGTAAAGAACCAAGTTCTTTAGTAATTCATACGGGCACTCAAACTAACAATTTTTTTTATTACTTTATACTAGTTTACCTTTAATAAATGATTATACACACAGATGTTTGTGGCTCGTTTAGATCACAAATTTCAAAAATCTTTTTTTTTCTTTCTTATACTCCAAATTCGTCAAACAGTGCCACTTAAATTGGGATAGAGAGAGTAGTTCTTTGGGAACCTCATCCAAAATTTTGTACTATTCTATAGCCGGAAATTTGACTTCCCCGTGAATTGTATTTTCTGGGCAACTGACACATAGGTTAGCTAGTGTCTTTAACAAGAATAAATATTATTTTGTAACTTCACTAATACAAGTAACGTTTAGTGATCCGATAGAAATTAACCCAATAAGCAATTATCACATCAGCAAAATATCATATTCATAAAATAAAAATGTTAAATACACTATAACGCTGGAAACTCCTGATAGTGTTCATATCTTTAAGGTCATCTCCAACTCTCCCTCATTTCTCCAAAATGAAGTCCTTTTTTGTCAAAATGTGGCTCCAATGCTTTCCCATTTTTGTCCCCAAAATGGGGATGAATAGTGTGACTCCAATTCATCTCATCTATTACTATTCATCCTTACTTTATTATTATTTTTAATATTTAATTTTAATTTATCTCTTTATATATATCTAATTATGTATATGTAATATTTTTATAATATTAGTTTTACATCTTAACTTTGGCGTATAATTTTGATAAATTAATTCTCGTGCATTTATTAATTTTATGTGAATTGTAAGTTAATTTTATTATAAGTTATAATTGTACAAAAAATATATAATCATCTCAAAAAATGAATGATGAAAATATAACATATTAGATATTGCTAAAATTAAAATAGAATTTCTTTAATAGAAATAAGAAAATAAAATTTAAATAAAAGATAATAATATAATACTGAAGAAAGAGAAGAATATAATATGAAATATTCTTTTTTGGAGTAAGAAATACAATAATGGGTGAAGTAACTGAAAGTACAAGACGGGGGGAGGGGGTGAATTGTATATTTTTAAACTTAATCTCTGTTAGTTGACTGGTTTTTTAATTAGTCGACTAGATGCTATAAACTAACAGTTGTAATAACAGAATATAAGATGCTGAAAGTAAATGCTGGTTCGGATTCAATGTGAATCCTAGTCCAGTCCCCTTGGGTTGCAAGGGAGTTCTCTTTAGTGAATGAGTTTCTTCGAGTACAATGGAAATGACGTGATAGCTCAGTTCCTATATCACTCTTCTCTTTTGATACAATGCCTCACTAGTGTTGTTCTCTCTTTCTTCTCTAACTTGTTACACAGCAGGTCTTAGAGAGCTACAATATTTGTTTGCAGTAGAACAATGAGAGGGTGTTTGGTTCGATCAAAGTATATCTAGCTAAGGTGTGATTACAGGTTTAAATACTTTGAGAGAGAGGCTCGAATTCTGAAAAGATTTGCCAATCCAAGAGATTTGATCCTTCGAAAGATATTGATTCTTTCCAAGAATAAAGTTGTTCTATAACGGCTCTGTTGAACTTGGAATCTTGATCCGCTATATTTAGACACTTTATTCAATATTCAGCGAGATCTTGATTTAGCTGATTCCTTGAGTTTAGCTACTTGATTGAATTTTCAGCGAGATCTTGATTTATCTGATTCCTTGAGTTTAGCTATAATTGATCACATCTGTATCTTTAGTGATTTCTTCATCCTTTAATCGCGTCCCTTGATTCCGTCAGTATCTTCACTATTGATTTCATCTTCCTTTAACCGCGCCTATATTCCTTCAATCTTGTAACTCAATCCATACGTTCCTTGATCATTACTAATTGATTTCGCCAATCCAAGAGTTTCTAAACAAAAAGAAAGTCTAACAATCTCCCCCTTTTTGATGATGACAAAATAATATATGTGTAAACACCAGTTGACGTCCCTGTAGTTTGCTCCCCCTCAATAGGAGCAGTAAGTAATTTGAGGTGCATGTAGTCGACTGCATCAGTTGACTTCTCTGTGGTTTACTTCCCCTCGACAGGAGCAGTGAGTAGCTTGAGGCGCATGTAGTCAACATCCTCAGGATCTATGACTCCCCCTCAAGGAGTGCCATAGTTGACTTGTTATGTACCTGCACAAAATACATATACCTGCACATAATACATATACTTGCATATACCTGCACAAAATACATATATCCTTTCTCCCCCTTTTTGGCATCAGCAAAGAGGGAATAGCACAATAGCATGCATAAACAGAATCCATAGCAGAATGTACTGGTAGAAGAAATAAAAATATCCACTGACTGATATCTCGGTCCAAAAATAGCACAGCAAAAAAAATTGTCTTAAACTTCCACACTAACGACGCAGAAAATAGGTAAGAGTGTTGCAGACGGCCTCCTTTAGTCGATCAAAGCTGGCGTTGGCTGAGACACTCATTCCATCAAGCCTGTCATGAACCTCCTTAAAAGACTTGACAGCAGACCCGTATTTTAGAGACATCAGACCCTGTTTCCTTGGAGATAGCATGAATGGTACCAACAGTGGACTAGGTGGCAATGAGAATATCCTTGATTGCAGAGAGCTCTTTCCCAATGGCGCTAATTTTCTCAGACAGGTCAGATTCACTAAGGTTAGGAAGAGAAGCAGAGGGTTTGGGCTTGGATTCTGTATGGGCAGACTTGACATCGCTCTCCTGTTTCTTGACCCATGAACCCTTCACACACACATATCCCATACTTGCAAAGGCTCTGGAGTTGTATGATTTTGAAACAGTGGTAAAGGAGTATGTAGAGAGGGAAATATTGTGGGCTTCCAGAATGTGGGTGATGACCATTCCATAGGGTAGACTGGTGGGATCTTCGGCACTTTCAATCATGAAATTGATAACCCAGGAGGACAGCTTGATTTTGAGTTTGGTCACAAGACAGTAGACCAGAAAAGTATCTCGTAAAGAGAAAGTAGAGAAAGACCCAGTACGGGAAAGCAGATTAGTTGCCACAATGTGAGCTAGAACACGAGTTTCAAAACTAACATCACTAGGGACCTAGTTGGTTGGGAAGGGATTCAGATGGACACTCAGCGAAACATCTTTTGGCTTGATCAAAAGAAATTTCAAAATCATCGGGCCAGGAATTTTTAAAGAGCATAGGGAAACCAGAACACTTGCACTGAAAGATCGAATCAAACATGGAACAATCAAAAACAATATGCTTTCCTAGTACTAAGGATTCCAACTTATCAGACCTACTGGAACGAAGATTTGCATAGAACATTCTCATTAGAGGTTCATAGACTTTAGGAGGAGGAACAGAAAAGAACTTTGACCACCCTTGATAAACAAAAAGGTCCTTTACCTTACAATTTAGGGCTTCTATGTCATCAAGGTCGACCACCCTCCCATGAGCAATAGGCTTGTCTGTTAGGGCAAGAAAGAGGTCCCTGTTAGGAGAATCCCAGAAATTGAGTTTCGACTCAAGGGAACTGGAAAGGTAAACTTTTGATTTCTTTGGAGTGGAGGAGACAGGGGTTTCTTCCATGGGTCTTTTACCAGGTCTTTTTCTCCTAAGGGTTGAGAATGATCGGAGAAATCCGCCTGAGAAGAGGCAAACCCCTCAGAGTGATCGGACCCTAGGTCTACCTGTTCAAGGGGTTGAGAAGGGGGTTTTCCCTTGGAGCGGGTGCTCTTTCTAGTGGAGACAGAAGGAGTTTTGGACTGTTTAGCCATTGTAGGAGGTTGGTGGTGGAGCAAGATTTCGGAGAAGGGGTATAAGGGCGATAGAGACAATGGAGATTGATATGAGAAGACAGCACAAAAAGGGTTTTCTAACGGTTGAGTACAGAAAAGGAAAATGCGTCTGTTGATCAGACGCGATGATTGGTTTTCCTTTTTAGAGGTCTGTGACTGATGTGAAAAGAGAAGAAAAAGGAGAGAAAACGGAGGCGTACTTGATGCATAAAGAAAATGTGGAATTTTTTATATATAAGATTAAATAATGACACAAAGGTCCTATTATTAGCTATTAATGCAAATAATGCCAAGAAGTTTTCTAAGTGAACAGAATCTGTCTTCTAATAGTGGCTTGGTAAAGATATCCGCTAGTTGATCAGCTGTTCCTACAAAGGATATTTCTATATTTCCCTTAAGAACATGATCTCTAATGAAGTAATGCTTGATATCTATATGCTTTGCCCTAGAGTGATGAACAGGATTTTTAGAAAGACAAATAGCACTTGAATTATCACAAAAAATCTGTATGGGTTTAAAAGAAAGTTCATAGTCACCCAGTTGATGGGACATCCACAGTAATTGTGCACAGCATTGTCCAATAGCAATGTATTCAGGTTCAGCGGTAGATAATGCAACTGGTGCTTGTTTTTTACTGTTCCAGGATATCCATGCTTTTCCAAGTAATTGACATGTACCACTTGTGCTCTTTCTTTCTTCCTTATCACCTGCAAAGTCAGCATCTGAGAAACCTTCTAATTTAAAAGAGTTAGAGCGAGGATACCATAGTCCATGGGATACAGTTCCAATGAGATATCGAATGATTCACTTTACTGCAGTCAGATGAGATTCCTTAGGAGCTGACTGAAACCTGACATATTTACACACACTTAACATAATATCTGGTCGACTTGCAGTTAGATACAGTAATATGAGCCAATCATTCTACGATACTTAGTTTCATCAATAGGGATTACCTGTTCATCTTTGTCTAGACTCGTTGAAGGACTCGTTGGTGTGCCAATGGATTTAGCATTACTCATGCCAAATTTTTGAATCAGTTCCTTTGTGTATTTGAACTGACATATAAAGGTTCCTTCTTCAGATTGTTGAATTTGAAGTCCAAGGAAGAATGTTAGCTCTCCCATCATGCTCATTTCGAATTCACTTTGCATGAGATTTGAAAATTCCTTGCACATAAGAGGGTTAGCACTACCAAATATAATATCATCAACATAAATCTGAATAATGAGATTACCTTCTCATGATCTTTTAATAAACAAGGTAGTGTCTACATTACCTCTAGTGAAGCCATGATCAATAAGAAAGGAACTAAGTCTATCATATCATGCTCGTGGAGCTTGCTTTAGTCCATATAGTGCTTTGGTGAGCTTATATACATGGTATGGAAACTTTGAATCTACAAACCCAAGCGGTTGTTTCACGTATACTTCTTCTTCAATAAATCCATTCAAAAAGGCACTTTTGACGTCCATTTGAAACAACCTGAATCCCTTAAATGATGCACATGCCAGAAGGATTCGTATAGACTCCAAGCGAGCTACTAGAGCGAAAGTTTCGTCATAGTCGACTCATTCCTATTGTGAATATCACTGAGCAACTAATCTGGCTTTATTCCTTACGACCTCTCCATCCTCATTCAATTTGTTTCTGAAAACCCACTTTGTTCCAATTACAGAAACATTTTCAGGTTTGGGTATCAGTTTCCACACTTGATTTTTACCAAACTGATCTAACTCTTCCTGCATTGCTTGTACCTGACTTGAGTCTTTTAGAGCTTCCTCTATCTTCATTGGTTCAACCTGAGAGATTAATGCTAAATTTGCTTTCTTTTTGACAGCTCCTCTGGTTTTCATTCCTTCATTTGGATCCCCTGTGATGAATTTTTGAGGATATTCAGGTTCATTTCTCCATTCATTTGGACGCACTACATTAGTAGTCGACTCGATCGGATGATCTGGTACACTGCTGCCGATTTCATTAGTTGACTCTACCGTAGAAGATTTATCAGTTGACTCTTGAGATTTTCTTGTCTCCTGAATTTCTTGAGCTTGATCTTCATTACCTGCAGTAATTCCTTTCTCGACCAAGGGATTATTTTCATCGAATATAACATGTACAGATTTTTCCACACATAATGTGCGTTTATTATAGACTCTAAAAGATCTACTATTTAATGAATATCCCAGAAAAATACCTTCATCACTTCTTGGATCGAATTTTCCAAGGTTGTCATTGCTGTTATTGTGAATGAAACACTTACTTCCGAAGGGATGAAAATAACTGATATTAGGACGTTTACCTTTCCATAGTTCATAAGGAGTCTTCTTCAGAATGGGCCTTATGAGACATCGGTTGAGAATGTGACAAGCTGTACTTACACCTTCTGCCCAAAAATGATTTGGCAGCGAATGATCTAGTAACATGGTTCTTGCCATGTCTTGGAGGGTTCTATTTTTCCTCTCAACAACCCCATTTTGTTGTGGTGACCGTGGTGCAGAGAAATTATGAGTGTATCCCTGATCATTACAGAAATCTTCAAATGCTCTACTTTCAAATTCTCCTCCTTGATCACTCTGAATTGTTGAAATCAGATATCCCTTTTCTCTTTCAACCTTTTTGCAGAAAATCTCAAAACTTCTCAATGCTTCATCTTTATGAGATAAGAAAATTACCCAAGTGAAACGTGAATAATCATCAACAATAACAAAAGCATATCTTTTTCCTCCTATACTAGCAGTTCTAGTAGGCCCAAATAGATCCATATGAAGCAATTGCAAAGGTTTAGAAGTAGATACAATATCTTTATTTTTGAAAGAGTTTCTGGTTTGCTTACCTATTTGACATGCATCACAGATATGAGTTCTAGAAAAATTCAGTTTGGGTGGACCAATAACTAACTCATGTTTGGACAATTTTTCTATCAAATGCATGCTTCCATGACCAAGTTTTCTATGCCATAACCATGGATCATCAGACATAGATGTTAAGCAAATATGACCATCTATCTTTTCAAGACCATCAAGAATATAAATATTTCAGTACCTTTTTCCTGGGAGGACGGTTTTACATGTCTCGTCTTCAATAGCACATCTTGTTTTCTTAAAATTTACCTTATATCCTGAGTCGCATAGTTGACTTATGCTCAAGAGATTGTAGTTGAGTCCATCGACGAGATAAACTTCAGTGATGTCACAGTTGTTATTGAAGGGAATTGTTCCAGTACCAATTATCTTTCCATTTGAGTCATCTCCAAACTTAACGCTTCGTCCATCAATTTTTGTAACTTCTTTGAACAGGTTTTATCACGTGTCATGTACTGGAACACGCACTGTCTAAGTACCATTTTCCATTGCGACTTATTCTGTGGTGTTCCTGTAAAACATAGTGATTACTTTCTTTTAGGTACCCAAGCTTGCTTGGGTCCTGGAGGGTTAGTATTACTAGATTCAGAATTGTTTTTTGGTTTCCAAACCCATCCTGAAATATTTGCTTTACCAAAGCGACAAAAAGAATATTTATGTCCACTTTTGTTACAGTAGTGGCACGTAACTCCTGACCCACTTTTAGGTCTTTCATTTGTGTTAGTACTAGTGGAGTTTGTTCTAGCTGGTCCTTTTCCAGTTGACTTGTAGGTCGCCTGGTTTGACCTGATAGAACTGTGACTGGTGGATTTCGCATGCCATTGAGTTGCCTTTGCAATTCCTCAAATTCTTCTTGAAGTACTTCTTTTTCAATTTCACATACTTCATGTTTGAGTTTCCAATCTTTAACTTCTTTATTAAGTCTCTTAGGCTCATTCATCATTTTTTGAGACTCTTTCAAAGGTAAATCAAGAATGTCCTGCAATTCATTGCATCTTTCACAGTTATAAGATCTTATTTCACCTCGTGCTATGAAACAGTTCTCATTGTCATCTTTGCATTCGTCATCTGAAGTGTCCTAATTCGTCCAGCATCTTGAGGATTTGTTCTTCTCGTTTTCCAGAATCATCATGAAGCAAAGATTTGTTATTTCTTCGTGTTCTGAACTGTCTTCATCGCTCCAACTTCCAAAAGATTTGTTCTTGTTAAAGCCTCAGGAAATTTTTCTTTTTAGATCTGGGCAGTCACCTTGAATGTGTCCAAATCTTCCACACTCATAGCATTTTCCATCATTCTTGTCTTGTTCGTTGTATCGCTTGGGTGGAATTCTTCCTTTCCTCGTATTCCTGAATCTTCTCATTAAGCCATCCATGTTTCTTGATAGCATAGCAATCTCTTATTGGAGAGCTTCAGGATCATCATCGATTTCATTTTCAGCTATTTCAGTTGAGGCCTTGAATGCGACTGTTTTTCTTTTTTCTTCTTGACTAGTCTTTTTGAGATGTGTCTTTTCAAAGGCTATCAGTTCTCCTCGTAGTTCATCATAGGATAACTTGTTTAGATCCTGAGATTCAAGTGTGACCACTTTGGTCTGCCACGTGGTTGGTAGACTTCTGAGAATTTTTCTGACTTGATCACCACTCGTATATGGTTTTCCAAATGCTTTTAGATTGCTAATTATTTTGCTGAATCTGGCAAACATCTCTTCAATAATCTCTCGTTCTTTCATTGAAAAGAGTTCGTAATCATGAACCAACATGTTGATATGAGTTTCCTTTACTTTGCTGGTTCCTTCGTATGTAACCTCAAGCTTGCCCCACATTTCTTTGGCTGTGTCACAGCTAGAGATTTTATCATATTCTTCACCACTTGTGACATTGTAAAGCAGGTTTCTCGCTTTATTGTTAACCTATAGCACTTCCATTTGCTCTTTTGTATATGAATCTATATTCTCAGGATCAGCAAGTGGTTGAGCAGCAGCTGGCAGGGGATAGTCCCTTTTTGATGACTCTCCAAACTTTAACATCATAAGCCTCGACATAGATCTCCATATGCACTTTCTAGTGAGAGAAACATTGTCCATTGAAGTATGGCGGCCTAACTTGTGAAGTTCCTTCCTGGAAGAGAGCTCCTATGATTACTTGATTTGCCATGATCTTTTCTCACAAGTTGTTAAGCAAAAGAAAAATGTGAGCCTTGCTCTGATACCAATTGAAAGTACAAGAGGGGGGGGGGGAGGGGTGAATTGTATCTTTTTAAACTTAATCTCTGTTAGTTGACTGGTTTTTCAATTAGTCGACTAGATGCAATAAACTAACAATTGTAATAATAGAATATAAGATGCTGAAAGTAAATGCAGGAATTAAAGACACCAGAATTTTTATACTGGTTCGGATTCAATGTGAATCCTAGTCCAGTCCCCTTGGGTTGCAAGGGAGTAATCTTTAGTGAATGAGTTTCTTCGAGTACAATGGAAATGACGTGATAGCTCAGTTCCTATATCACTCGTCTCTTTTGATACAATGCCTCACCAGTGTTGTTCTCTCTTTCTTCTCTAACTTGTTACACAGCAGGTCTTAGAGAGCTACAATGTTTGTTTTGCAGTAGAACAAAGAGAGGGTGTTTGGTTCGATCAAAGTATATCTAGAAAAGGTGTGATTATAGGTTTAAATACTTTGAGAGAGAGGCTTGAATTCTGGAACGATTTGCTAACCCAAAAGATTTGATCCTTGGAAAGAGATTGATTCTTTCCAAGAATAACGTTGTTCTGTAATGGCTCTGTTGAACTTGGAATCTTGATCTTCTATATTTAGACACTTGATTGAATATTCAGTATCTTGATTTAGCTGATTCCTTGAGTTTAGCTATAATTGATCCCATCTGTATCTTCAGTGATTTCTTCTTCCTTTAATCGCGTCCCTTGATTCCGTCAGTATCTTCACTCTTGATTTCGTCTTCCTTTAACCGCGCCTATATTCCTTCAATCTTGTATCTCAATCCATACGTTCCTTGATCATTGCTAATTGATTTCGCCAATCCAAGAGTTTCTACACAAAAAGCAAATATATTATTTTCATCATTAAAATTAGATCTAACACTGGAAACCTTTTACTTAACTCATTCCAAGAGAACTATAGCAACACGCGAGTAACTTCTCATAACCGTAGGACATTCCAATCCTCAAGTAGTGGTCTAAACCACCGTAACCCCTCTGTGATCCGCCTACACATAACAAGTCATAATACTTGATTACTTCCAAATAAAATCACGGCGGTCGTCGAGCCTCGCAAGCACCGCCACAAATCACATGCATAACTTAATCACGCTGAAGGAACTGATCACCGTCACCATTATACCAATAAAACCATGGCCAACCAATCTAGCTTCTTCTAATTCATCCTTAACTTGCCTTAGAGAAAATAATAGCTCTATTCCTTACATCACCAACCTAAATCCACACTCACCTTGAGTGACTCCATTCCATGAGACCACATTGTCTCCAAACCCACGAACCGTTTCATACGCTCCTTGCACGCACATTCGCATCTTCAACTTATACACCCATTTTGTAATTCCTCTACGAATCCGAAGTCTTTTTCTCTTTTTCCGCCCAATGCTACGCCGCAAGTCGAAAACATCATAGGACATTCTGAGCCTCTTATCATAATCTGTTACAAAAGCTTGATTCTTAACCTTACTGCGAGCTTGAATCCTTAGGCACCGCATTTTTAACCTTCGAATTCACTAGGACCGTTGTTGAGAGTCACCCACTCTGGCTTGGTCCCGAATATAATCAACTCCGAGGCTCCGCTGGCACATGAACACCCATCTTAATGAAGCACCTGACTGAATCGCTTCCTAAAGCCTGATCATGAGTCAATAAGGCCAACTATAGCACACCTTTATCAATTCCTTTGCTCAATTACCACTTATATTCCTTTCCCTTAGCTGAAATAACTTACCAATACGCCGAAAACCCGAAACCTCACAAGAAGATAACCATGCAACCCAATCGTAGGAAGTGGGACTCTCCCACTTAGCTTGAAGCCACCATTACACAACTCTGGAACCCATCGAGATTCTTTCTTCATCATCGACATGATCTTGCACCATCAACTCGCCAAATTCCTCTAAATCCTTCTGTTTGACCTTTCATGAACACTATGAATCACTGACCTCATTCACCTATCTGACCTCTTACCATATCGCTGGTAGAATTCTTCGCCTAAGCCTCGTCAATACCACGCGACCGCTAACCTGCTCACATGAGATACCCACCTGTGCAAATTACACGCCGACATTTTCCAACGTCGTTGCACGGGTACAAACGGTATGACATCAATATCCCATCCTGAGCCCGTGCTCATCCACCAACTGTACTAGTCCGCTCACTTCTTATGGACATCAACTAGATGTGCGACAATATCTTCCAATTCAAAGTTATATTAACTCCCTCTTCGCATCAAGCAACTCCCTTTCTGTTGCATCCAATCTCCTGCCGTATAATAGCTAGTAATTCAATTTAAGCCCGTAGACCCCATCACCGTCCAATATCATTCCCAGATCATTCCAAATTTCCTTAAGGCGTGTAGTTATCCTGCCACTACACCCATATACTACTCTGCCACTCTCCCACTTTGGTCAAACTCACTCCTTTAAGCAACTACTCAACTCTTGTCCCCCACACTTGGCCTTCCAGGAGTTTTATCACCGCAAGACACTTCCCACATGTCCATCATCATCTTTCGCTGCCCGCCTTTACCCTATTAATCATAACATAACTCTGTAGCACTAGAACCAATAGATGGTTACTTTATCAACCCAAACCTGAACATTCATAGTCCTATTGTCCTCCCTCCGCCGGAAATAAAACACTAAATCTTTGAATCGTACTCCGAGCAAACCTCCTTTCAAGTCATTCACTGCTCTGACACATAGGCAAGCATCCTACCATCACATCAATTTGCACGATAACCGTTCATAAGCATCATAGAAACTGTGCATAGCCTCAAATCTCTCAGAAGTATAGCTACTAAGCTGAAACGAGAAAATATCGTTCCGCAAGGCGACGACAATAGCCCCAACAACCATGCAGGGAGAAACATCCCGCACCACATCTGTAGTACCATTACAATTCCTCAATTCTTGGTCGATAACAAGTGATTTGCGTCGCATAAGATTGAGTAGGAAAGAAACAAAGGCATAAACCTAAAAGGAATCAAACCGCACGATGAGTATCAAGACGGGAAGTGCTCCTAACAATTCTGTAGCCTCTCGAAGATAAGCACAAACGTCTCCGTACTGATCCACGAGACTCTACTAGACTTGATCATGACTCGTGAGACCTAAGGGAACCTAGTGCTCTGATACCATGTTGTCACGACCCAAAATCCACTAAGGGTAGTAATGGCACTGGACACCACTGTCAGGCAAGCCAACACCATATTACTAGTAAATACTCATTTTAATATTCTCGAATCATTTCTTCTAAACATTTAAACAATTGATAATAAACTTCACTGGATAAACAATGATATCTTTAAAAAATTTATTTACTGAATAAACCTGAAATACTCCCAGAACCAGGTGTCACAAGTGCATGAGCAATTACTAGGAAATCTAATAAAGTACAATAACTTGTCCAGAATACAAACTTGGACAGAGAGTAAATAAAAGAGACTCTACTGGCTGCGGATCGTCTCGAGAGAAGCAGCTCACCTAAGTCTCTGTATTATCCATGCTGCTACACCCATTAGGCCACTAGAGGTACATGTGCCTGCACAACAAAAATGCACAGCAAGTGTAGCATGAGTACAAAAACAACGTGTACTCAGTAAGTATCCCGTCTAATCTCGAAGAAGTAGAGACGAGAGGTCGACTTCGACACTTACTAATGGTCCAATAATGTCATTGCAGTAAAGAAGTGAATAAGTATGAAACAGGGTGAATATATGAAACAAACATGTATAAAACACAATAATACCATCCCCTTTTTTCATAATTTTACTCAAGTTTTCAGCTAACAAGTTTCCCTCCGTAACCGGAGCATATATGTACAATTACAGTGGTTTCCCTCAAGGGAATTATCAGGATTCAGTTCAGGAAAAAATCTCTCATATGCACCGGCTTCTGGCCAAGTGTTACGCACGATTCCATGAGTATAATACATATGTATATATATCGGAAATGCCAAGGCGTACGGTCCGATCCAACATAAAAGTAAATTGTGTACTGCCGATGGTTGAACGGAGCGAACCATAGATGCATCTATTAACCTCCTGAGGCGATCGGCCCGCTCCAATGAGAGTAGAGAAAATTAATACCCCGCTCGCGAATCATACGTGCGACGTGGTCTGATATAGATTTAAGGAATTTCCCCGCTTGCGAATTATACATGCGACGCGGTCAAATATAAGTTTAAGGAATTTCCCTCGCTCGCGAATCATACATGCGACGCGGTCAAATATAAATTTATTAACAAATCAAAATCCTTTCTTGATCCTTTTCAAAAAGAGAGACGATTCAACGTGAAGCTTTTAAGGTAATTTTCCCCGCTCACGAAACATACATGCGACGCGGTTACACATAGATTCCTTAAGTTATTACAAGATTCCCTAAGTCTTTTTGAAAGTACTAAGTTTAATGGTAACACAGAAATTCTTATATTCCTCAATTAAAATACCCTTCAACACAATTATTACACAACCTCAATCTTATTTCTTCTCAAGGCAACAATAACATCGATCAACAACAATATCAATAAAGCATGATGTAACCTAGGACTACCCGGACATAGGCATATCAGTAGCTACGCACGGACTCTCATCACCTCGTGTGTACGTAGCCCCCACAAATAGAAGCACATATCCAATTAATTCACCTATGGGGACAATTCCCTTTTATAAGGTTAGAAAGGAGATCACCTCGCTCCGAAGTTCCATAACTGGCATTCCACGCCCTTCCGAAGACTCAAATCGACGCACAACGCTCCAAAACTAGCCAATGATTATGTATACCCATTAATATATGTTCAATTACTCATAGTAATCCAATTTATAACAATTTCAAACCCCGATCGAAAAGTTGACAAAATTGCCCTCGGGCCCACGTGCCCGAATTCCGAATTTTTCGAAGATAAAGTTTGCCCACAACCTCACGAACTCAAATATATAATTTACTCTAAATTTCCTGTCCAAAATCGTGGTCAAAATCCAAAGACACAAACTTTCTAGGTTTTTTCTCAAACCGCAAAGTTTTTACAAATTTCTATACTTTAATCCGTATTTAAATCATGTATTTAACTTGTAATGAGTGGGAACAACTTACCTTGTGATACTTGAAGAATATCTCTCCTTGAAGCTCTCCAACATCGCTCACACCAAATGAAAATGGGAGAAAAATGGCCAATTTCCTGATTTTAAAAGAACACACTGCCTCTAGCCTTTCCGCACCTGCGGTCACTTGACTGTTTCTGCGGCCCCACTACCGCATCTGCGGTCCTTCACCAGGCTTCCCTTTTCGCTTCTGCGCCTCACCTATCGCAGGTGCGGTTCCACTTGTGCGGTTATATGACCGCATAAGCGGTCTCTTCACTTCTAACCCAACACCGCATTTGCGTCCCCCATGGCCACTTCTGCGGCCCCGCACCTGCGGCTCAAGCCTCACAGGTGCGGTTACACCAGAAGGCAGCTGTTTTGCTTCTTCTTCAAATTTCAAAATTGATCCGTTTACCATCCGGAATCCACCCGAGGCCCCTCGAGACCCCGTCCAATCATACCAACCAATCCCAAAATATAATGCGGACCTGCTCGAGGCCTCAAATCACATCGAACAACGCTTAAACAATGAATCACCCTCCAATCCAAGCTTAATGAACTTTAGAATTTCAAACTTCAACATTCAATGCCAAAACCTATCAAATCTCGTTCGACTGACCTCAAATTTTGCACACAAGTCATATTCGACATTATGGACCTAATCCAACTTCCGGAATCGAAATCCGACCCCGATATCAAAAAGTCCACTTCCGATCAAACTTCTCAAAAAGCTCCAAATTTCTAAGTTTTGCCAAATGACTCCAAAATGACCTACGGGCCTCCAAATCCACTTTCGATCGCGCTCCCAATACTAGAATCACCATACGGAGCTATTTCCAGACTCGGAATCCCGATCGGACATCGATAACATTGAAATGCACTTCAACCCAAACTTACAAAATTCTTCCAAAATGCTAACTTACACAATAGCCACCGACACGCTCTCGGGTCATCCAAACCCCGATACCGGACATACGCCCAAGTCCAAAATCATCATACGAACCTGCTAGAACCTTCAAACCCTGATTACGAGATCGTTTACTCAAAAATCCAATCTTAGTCAATTTATCCAACTTAAAGCTTTCAAAATGAGAATTTTCTTTCTAAATCAATTCCGAACTTCCCGAAATTCAATTCTGACCATGCGTACAAGTCATAATACCTGAAGTGAAGTTGCTCATGGCCTCAAACTGCCGAACGATGCGTTGGAGCTCAAAACGACCAGTCGGGTTGTTACAAAAACTTTCCGCATGAGAGAACGCGCATCGGTTCGACAAAATCCGCACGTGCGGCCTTACAATCCTTCAAAGGTGCGACTTTGCACCTGCGCCCAACACTCCGCACGTGCGATGCACCAGACTGCCAAAAATATCAAAATAATCTATAATCAATTCGAAATACACCAGAGCCCCTATCTAACCATACCAATAAGTCTTGATACTTTATTCAAACTTATCCAAATGCTCAAAACACTACGTAGTAATTTTAACAAATCAGTAATTGAAGATCGAAAATCCATCTCTTAACTTTCAACATTCAAGTTTCGTCGAACTCGTCCGAATCGCAATTAGACATTCCGGATCACAACCAAACTTTGCACACAAGTTTTAATCCACTAAATGAACCTATCCAAAGTCCCAGAATACCAATCAGAACCCGACAATCTCAAAGTCAACTCCCCGTCAAACCTATAAATTCTCCAACCTTCAAATTGCCAACTTTCGGCAAATAGTGCGAAAATCTTCTAGGAAACTCCGAATCCAAATCCGAATATATGCCATAGTCCGAAATCATCGTACAAACGTATTGGGATTATCAAATCACCAATCCGAAATCGTCTACTCAAAAGTCAAACCTTGGTCAACCCTAGCAATTTAAGCTTCCAATATGAGATTAAGTATCCCAAATTCATCTCAAACATTTCCGAAGCCAAAGTAATCAATCCTGCAACTATAACAAACAATCATACGAGAAATATCTAATAAAGCATGGGGGCTCAAATACATAAAACGACCGGCCGGGTCATTACAAACACTCTATTAGGTGGACTATTTCTTCTATTCAATGTTGTTAATTTCTTTAGACTTGTAGGAACCTTTTTTTAAGTTGCCTAGTTCCGATCGTTCGACTGAGTAATTAATACTATGATCTTCATATAGAACTTATTTTCCATGACAATGAAAGAATAATACTGGGAAAATGTAATAGAACCTATTTGATAAAATTAAGTAATGACAACAAACTAGACGAAGAACCATTAGGAGTGGATCCAAAACCCTATACATGATCAACATTTATTAGTTTAGGAAGCTTATTTTTTGTTAATTTGTTTTATAACTCAATTATAAAATTTTATATTATTTAGATTATCTTTAAGAAGTTTATTTTCATTGATATGGATACAAAAAACGCACGTATCCTAAGGCTAGTATAAAAAATACAAAACAATTATAGGTCATAAATATTGGCCAATAATTCATTCTTTAGAACGCAGAGCGTCGTCCAATCAGGATATCTCTCCTTTGAAAAAAAATCTCATTTTATTAAATGACTTAATGATTATAAGTTGATACAAAAAGCTTCACTTAACCATTATAAGTTGATATACTAAGCCTCCAATTTCACTCACTATGCACATATTTAGTCAACAAGAAAATACTCTACAAAAAAAATTCCTTGCAGTATGCCAAGCCAATTTGCTTCATATTGTACTGCAAAGTTAGGAGGAGCAAGTGGGTGCACACTATTAAGTTAGAGATTTTGGCTAATGAGTTAATTTTAGAGTTTTGCTTGGTTCTCGAAATAAATTTGATGCGAATTGACACAATATTGACTTTTGGTTTTATCTTGGTTAATCCAAAGCTAATGAGTGGTGTTGAAGAAAATAGGCAAAAACCATGCTAAGAAAAGTTTTGACGGATGATTTGAAGAAAAAAATCTATCAAAATAGAATAGGAAAGGCAAAATAATATTAGAATGCCAAGTGGCACAACCACAATTCAACAAGTGTTAAATTTTAGGACAAACTTCCAATACATTTGGAAATTCAAAATAATTTAAAACAGAAAATAATTTGAATTTTTTTAAACCTTCCCACTTAACTACAACATGGACTCCCACGTTGGATTCAAACTCTTTTTGGGCATTTTTAAAAATTTTTTACTAAACCATAAAATTATAAAAAAAAATTACTCCAAGTCTAAATCATTAAATTTACTTTTTCAGACGTTGCGAGAATGTAGTGAAATACTTTTTAAAAATTAATTTACATATTTGATTTTGTACTTTTAAAATTGTTTATTAAACCTGAAAATTCAAGAACATAACAATTACTCCAAGTCTAACTTATTAAATATACTTTCTCAGACGTTGCGAGAATGTGGTGAAATAGTTTTAAAAAATTATAGTACATATTTAATACTGTATCTTATCATCTAAAAGACAACACGGTAATAAGCTTAATAGCCTGTTTGGGGGTTTGTGTTCTTTTTCCCTTAAAAAAATTTATTTTGTATTACGCCAAAATCTCCCACGTTTATAAATGTCCCACGTTTGTTGGAAATGGGAGAAATTTATTCGTTCAATTACTTTATTTTTATAAAACTTGGCAATTACGAATAAATAAAAACTTCCTTCCATTGTTGGAATCGGCAATTTTTACAATTTATTTACGAAAAAAAAGAAGAAAAAAGTATATATTATTAAAATGAGAGGAAAAGCCTTCACAGGTCATTATCAATTCACATAAAATAAAATATATAATAATGAAATAATCACAACAAACATAGTAAAGAATGTAAAAATTAAAACTTTATATTGAAAATAATTCTATATTTTCTATCTATATATATAATAGGAGAGGCAAAACAAGGATAGGATGATAAGTGTCAGACCAGAAAAATTCTATTTTTTAAAACCAAAATATATCTTATATAATATGAGAGGTAAAACAAGGAGAGGATGATAAAGAAAAAATTCAATTTTAAAAAAGCAAAATCTATCTATATCAAACAAGCATATGATGATAAGTTTCATCACCAGAAAAATCCAAATTTTTGAAAAGCAAAATAAATAAATTATAGGAGAGGCAAAACAATGAATATCGATTGCATTTACATGTTCATAAAATAATACCATTCACATGCTTTTTTGTGTATATCGTATTTTCCAAGCAATATTTTCTAATAAAAGTTATGTTATGAATACTAGTAAAATTAAAAGGTTCATCCCTTTGATATGAAATCCTTTATGTGACCGGGCTTCTCCATTAGATGGGTGACGCAAAACACCGCACCATGTTGTTTCATAAATCATAATGTTGTTTCATATTAAAAGTATCATGCATACTTAGATGGCCGGTGCCCGTGCAATTATAGTCGGTGAAAGCGCTTAACGTAGCATCATAAAGCCTTTCTCTCAGCAAACGCCTAAAAATGAAATTCCACCTACAACTACCTAAAGTCACCTAGTACAAAATAACAAAAGTGAATTAATTGTTTTAGCATGTAAACAAAGCAAAGGCAGTTTTAACAATCTGCGAGTACAACTTGAAGATACGTCCATCTTCAGAATATAGGCTTTGCGAAAGCGTTTTAACTCTTATGATGTCGATTGGTACATCAGAATATTATCTTGTCAGGGGTAAAAACCTGTAGTATAAGGTCTTGGTTGCTACATCTGAATATTATGTTGTTAGGAGTAAAAAAAACTTGTATAAGATGTTTGGTTACTTTGACATGATGTGGTTGCTAAGTGAGTTTTGGCAATTGGTTATTGCATTGCTGGAGTACTATACATGGGTTTTGTTATTCTATTCTGAAAATAATGGTACTTTTCTTGAATAATTATGAATTTCTTTCAACTTGGCATAGTTAATATTTGTGAAAATCTGTTTAAATTATAATTTTATTGTTTAATGCTTGATGAATCAGGGGTTTTAGGCGTTGTTAATCTATTCTGAAAAACAACAGTACTTTCCTTGAATAATTATAAATTTCTTTAACTTTTCATTTTGGATTTATTAGTTATACTAGACTTGCGTAGAATATTGAATTTGCTATTTTAGATACTTGACGAGCTACTTGCTTAGTCGTGAAAATTACATTTTCTTTTACGGATTTGTTCCACGTTGTGTGTATTTGTCTGAAAGTTTCTTGAATTTTCATAACTCACATATATATTCATGAGTGGGGCCAATGACCCGTTAAAGTTTCATTATTCCTGTGGGATCGGGCTGAATGCCTCAGTAGTACTACTATGAGATCGAGCTGTTTGTCTCGACAATATTATGTGATGCATTCATGGATCGGGTCGTACGACCTCGACAGTGTACACTATTATTATGGGATCGGATCGTACGCCACGGCAGAATATCGTGCCAGTACTCTTATGGGATCAGGTCATTTGCCTCGGTTAAATCGTGCATAACATTCGATAAGAAGGCAGCCTATCTATGATTCTATCCGACTTGAGACGTGATACTTATGGGTTAGTGACCTGACACATATTCCATTTGAGGTAGCATTCGGTATTAGAGGCTTTTGTATTTACTCTTCTGTTGAGGATCGTGTATGTACATATATCCATTTGTCACTGATTTTACTTGCGACGCTACATACCAGTCTACCTTTATTGTACTTTGATTATTGGATAATTACTAAGTGTCGATGTCGACTCCTCGTTACTACTTCTTCGACATTAGACTAGATACCTACTGGGTACGCGTTGATTTATGTAATACTACACTTCTGCACTAATAGTGCCGGTACTGAGACAGGTACATTCGGTGGTCATCTAGGCGAGTAGGCGCAACTGCTGAGGAGAATTTTGTCGTATTATCTGGTTTTGCTCTTTTAAGTTGTATATCTGAGTGCAACAGAAGAAAGGGTATAATTACTAACACAATTAGTGAATACCTCTTCATGAGCCTTGACTCTGAGGATTTCCTTTACTATCAAAATCTTGATTTCACTTTGATCTGCTCTAAGTACTCGGTCTATCTGTAGAGAAATTCACATCAAGAATTGAAATTCAATCAAAATTTTGCCCTTATATCCATATACAACATATTATACGCTTGTATCCATGCTTCATAAAAGAAAATTACCAAAAAGGAAATGAGAATAGTTCATCAAAAGAGAAACAGAGGCTTCATGGTTTTGGAACAATCTTTCGTCACCTTTGCCCCACGACTTGGTAGCGAGCAAAATAGAATAGAGAACAACAGGCTTTCATCTCCCTATTTCTTAGTAGAAAATGATCAAATTTGCATATACTGTATAAAATAGAAAATTGTAATAGTTAAAATAACAAAAGAAACTAAGCAGAAACATCAGAAGATCGCAAAACGAACTCAGCAAAAATTATTCAAGAGAAGAAGGAAAGCCTTAACCCAAACACAGAAAATAGTGAAAGTAGAAAAGGATAGAAAGAGGAGAGGAATGAAAGTTACTTTCAGTAACAAAGCAAAGATGAAGCCAAAAGAAAAGGAAATAATTAATTGCTTGAGAGTCAATCTTGCGGCAACACCTTTGATACCTCAAATTTTCAATAAAAATGTTTTAATTGTGGACTGCTTGGTAACAAAGACAAATTTCATAATGCATGTGCAGATCAGGTACAATTACTGATATGCATATAAAAATTCAACCAATTCAAAATAATACTGTAGAAAATTAACATATAATCACCAAATTATGCAATAAACAAAGAAAAGCTGCACAAATAACTCATTGAACCAGAGTGCTCACACCAGATTCAAATAGAACAAAGATGGATAAACTCTGAAATTTTTTACCAACAGATAATAAAAAACGCAAGAGACATTAAATTTTTCCCAAATCACTAAGCTCACAAATAAAAGAGTGAATCAAGAATTTGAGAAAAATTGAAACATGAGTAATAGAAGGGTAAGCGCAAGAACAGAAGAATATGGCTTTTGGTAATTGATACCATAGTATCTGTGTATGACCCAAGGTTTATCTATAGTTGGTGTGACGTCGAATTACTAAATTACCCATAAAGTAGATGATATTTTCATAAATGTCCTTCGTCATACACAAGAACCTTCACTTATTATATAGTTAAAAAAACAACCTCTTTAACCTAGGTATAATAGGTAACTAGTATTTTGACTTAACCCGCACCACCTCCTTCACTTTGAATTTTGCATCATCCTTGAACTGAGGATGTCCACAAAATTTGCATTCTTCTAACTCTCAAACAATATAACATACAATCATTGCCACAACAATGAATCATCTACTAGTGTCACGATCCTAAATCAACCGTCGTGATGGCGCCTATCGTGGTACTAGGCAAGCCACTGCTTAACATCTCAACAAAGTAAAAGCTTTGAAAATAAAGACGGAAGCAATTAATATTTAAGAAAACCCTTTTTGAAATAGAAATAAAACCGAAATACAATACAATCTATCCCAAAACCGGAGTGTCACCGAGTACATGAGCATCTTTTCTAGAATACAGTCTACTACAATTTCTAAGGGATAAGAACTGAATACAGATAGAGATAATGAAGGAGAGTCAAGGCATGCGAATTCCATGCAACTACCTCGAGTCTCCGAAATCTGACTCCTCAATCAGCATCCGCCGTGACCAGAAGCACCTGGATCTGCACACGAGGTGCTGGGTGTAGCGTGAATACAACCAACTCAATAAGTAACAAATCCAATATTGGACTGAAAGGTAGTGACGAACTCAACTGGTACAATTCAATATAGAAATAACAGTGCAGAAACGTAGGCATGCTTTCAAGTTCAAATAAATAGCTCAAAACAGGCAAAATAGACCAAATCTGAATGATATGAAGAATATAACTCTTCTACTTCTACATGCCAATGCACATGCTGTATGTGATGCCCCATGCTAACAAGGTTATACGCTCACACTCTCAAATTCTCAATCACTCGGTACTGTATATGGCCCATACGGCCCAAGGAAGTTCCATCCGGAATATATACATGACTGACCATCAGTACCCAGTATCGAGTAGGGTCAATCCAGTCCATGGAGAAGATCCATCTCCAGGTATATAATGCTTCGGACAAGATTCATGTCCAGGGAAGATACATATCTACCGCGCTCAATGGGGGGTATATAAACTCCGGAGGGGCTCCTTTGCCCAAGCGCTAGCATAAATCAGTATAATCGCTGTGGCGTGCAGCCCGATCCCATAACCGTCACTCATAATTCACTACCAGAAAATGGACTTATGGCAACAGTTATTTTAGCAACGGTTGAAGAACCGTTGCCATAGAACAGCTATGGTAACAGTTACAACCGTTACAATAGCATTTAGGTGATATCAGCACACTTAAGCTATACAACCGTTGCAATCGTAAATTAACCGTTGCCATAGATTAATCTGGCGCAATGGTTATATAAACCGTCCCAATAAATTTATCTACTGGAACGTTTTTATTGTAAAAAATTCTATTGGAACGGTTAGTTTTTCCCTCCTTATTTTCCCCCCTAAATTTTGTTAAACCCGCCATAATCACCCCTATTTATTTTATTTTTGAATTATTTTAATAATGAATATTATGTAAAAAGACAGTTTTTGCCCTTTCCCTGTTAAAATTGCGATATACCTAATACCCCCAAATTAAGAACCCTCCTTCTTCGATTGCACTGAACCCCTCAGAGACAAGTTCTTCTTCGATAGACACTGCGATTCTTTTACATCTTCACGGCTTGCACTTCATATTCCCTAGCAATTACATACTTTTACTACTTCACATTATCACTCCTGCTCATAATAACCCTCTATCTCCAAAAATCTTCCTCTCTATCGTATTCCTCTCTTGCACTCTCTGAACTTGGTTTAATCGATTTTTACACAGAAGTTTTTTTGATTTAGTGGGTGTGGCAAAATTTTGAGGCATCTGAGCAAATTTCCTCAAAATAGGTGCTCTCCCCAAATCCCTAAATCCAACAACAATGATTTTAGCCATGTAAGTTATTTTGATGCCTTTTTTTTAACTCTTCAATCTATCCATGGAGGTTGTCGAATTGCTCTAGGGCTGGTGTATTTATATTTATATCGATTGCTGTAGGATTGCTCTAGGGCTGTGAATCTGAATTTTTTCTTGTTTTTTTTTTAAATTTTGTGGTGTCAAACCAGTTATTTTTTGGTGAAACAGTGTTTGCTCTCATTTTTGTGGTTTAATCAAGAAATGGTAATATGATTGGTCACGAGCACAATTGTCCGTGTTGCTTATTATCCAATTCGAACCCTAAAATATACCCCGTCCCATTTTCGACTCTTTTGATCGGAAATTTCTGATCGTTTCAGTCGTAAATATTTTGCGACCAAGTATTTTCCGATCGATCATTTTCGGACGGGAATCCACCGTGAAAACTTGATTTACGACAGAATTAACTATTTTTTAATAGTGAGAATTCACATCATGGTAAATTTTGCCATATTATAATAGAACATGTTGCATGGCACAAGGGAAAAGATAACCTTTTAGGTCATTATGGTTCTCTCTTGTCTCTGTTATGGTATCTTTGTCTCGCTCTCTCGTGCCGTTTTAGCAATGTTTGTAATTTTAAGGAGGGAATGAGAAAAGGTAGAACTCTTCTTGCATCATTACAATACCTATTACCACCGTATTAACTTCCTCCATAACAAGTTCCTAAAAATCTGAAATGGACAGTCCCAACCTTCAAGTTGAACCTCCCCCCAAACCACCTGATATTTCAACAGGCCAATCAACTGCCCCTTCCTCGTTTAAGGAAAAGCTTCTGACCAATGACCACGAAAATAATTTTTCATCTTTCCCAACATCATCTCACTTACTACCTATGGCAATTGACCCCATCGAGATGGACTTTGGAATTTCAGCACCAGAACTGGAAAATAACAACACAGTCCAAATAACTGGAGAAGATAAGCAACGTATCTACTATCCCTGGAGATTCTCTTTAATAATCAAACTACAAGAGAGAAAAATTCTCCATCAGGTACTCAAACGGAAAATAACTGATTTATGGAAGCCTTCTGAAGCTTTTCCTCTTATTGATCTGGGAGAAGGCTACTACACAGTAAAGTTCAACAAAGAAGAGAACATGGCAATAGCCTTACAAAAAGGGCCCTGGTTCATCTTTGGGGCTTTTCTATCAGTACAACGATGGAACCTAATTTCGTTCCATCAAGAGCAATACAAACGCTAACAGCAATATGGGTAAGACTGCCTGAGCTACCCACAGAATTCTACGACGGCAAGATTCTTGCCAAGGTTGGTAACAAAATAGGGCGTCTGCTCAAGGTGGATACATGTACCTCTGCAGCCCTTCGTGGTCGTTATGCCAGAATATGTGTAGAATTACCTTTAAACAAACAGGTTAAATCCTTTGTATGGATTGGATCACACAAACAACAGATTCTATACGAATGTGAAAAGCTCCTTTGCCTCAACTGTGGCTACCTAGGACACTCATCCAGCAAGTGCCTTAAAACCAATACCCAAATAAAAGCACCATTCATAAAAGAAAAAGAAGATCTGCAACAAAAAACACAAAAACACAACATACAAGAAGAACAAGGAAAAGTCATCCAAAAGGACCAGCTTAAACCAGCAGTGGAAGACCTTGCATCATCGGAGGACTGGAAAACTGTTTCATTCAAAAAAG
This sequence comes from Nicotiana attenuata, assembly GCF_001879085.1. NCBI lineage: Eukaryota > Viridiplantae > Streptophyta > Magnoliopsida > Solanales > Solanaceae > Nicotiana > Nicotiana attenuata. The sequence continues at coordinate 117,749 of NW_017671788.1, forward strand.
GTACCAAAAAACAAGCCAGAAGTAAAGAACCTTCATCAACAACAGGTATAAACGTTAATATCTATGATGCTTCCACAGGTAAATTCCTTACTACTCAAGTTTTTAATTACAAGGCAAGACCCAACCACAGTGACAAAGTCAATAACACGATAGACAGAAATCACATTTCAAATCTCCCTTCCGCTAATACCTCCCATAACCATTTCTCTCCTCTCACTTATCAGAACATGGTTTTAGATAACCCACAAAACCACCTTGATAATGATCTAGATAGACCCCTACGACACACTGTCATTACGCATGCTTCTACTAACCCTTCGATTAAAAACCTAAATAATAGTAGTTTTACTCTTAATAACCCTACTCCTGCAAACAATAATCCTAGTGATTTCTTAAAAAGAAAAATAGTGTTTCAGACCCTAGGGCACCTCTTCCAACCCCCTATCCCCATGGAACCAATAAGGGCAACAACACCAATACCCCACCTCGTAACACCCATACCACCCCTCCAACCCCCTTACCAACAAGGGCACTACAAATGAAATTAAATACTTGGCAACAAACGAAGGTCCCTTTTTACAAATGGACACTGCCATTGTACACGTAGATCAGAAACAAACAAATTCCCAAACTATTAATACCAATACGCTATCCCAGTCATGCAACATGCAAACAGATCTTACAATCATTGCCTCTAATTCTGTGTATTCCCAAGAACAAAACACATCCTCTAAAACCTTCCCTCTCCAACATTACAATGCCCAGAATTCCAATATCCAACCGGAGACACTACAGGCTAATCCAACTTCTCCGCCTTCAACAAAGCATGGCAAATCAAAACAATCCCAATCAGCCTCCTCTCCAAACTCCAACAATCCTGATCCAACCCCCCATGCCAGAGAATCATCAGCCACAATCGTGGGTGGAATTGGGACTGATGGGTCAAGCACTCTCATTCACCACCGTGCTAAATGGGAGGGAAACCATAATTGTCCTCCACAACTCTCATTACCTTGCTCAACTGATATCGGAAGGAATCCGCCTTGCAATGAACAACTACCTAAATCACTTCTGGTTGAACAACATCCTTCAACCAATTGCACCGAATCTACCTCCACATGCAACCCAAACAATGATGGGGGAATGGCAAATGCCACCCCACTTTGTCACTCTTCAGACTGCCCAGTCAGTTTCGAGCCTTCCCTACTTCACTCCAAAGATAGCCACCTCCTTGAATCCAATATTCACTCCTTGGGACATACATGCACCACAAAATCCCAGTGTTCACAATGCAACAACTCCTCTCAACCAAACCACTGTCCAACCCCATACACAGCCAAGCACTCAACCACAAGAGGCCACGATGGAAGAAGCAGTGGAGCCTCCGATCTTAATACTAGAATTAGTAATCGAAAGTTCAAATCTAGAAGACGTAAAAGTCTTCATCTTCATGGAGAGGCAGGAACAGAGGCAAATTCTCAAATGCCCTCTAGCTCTCTACAAATGCACAATGGACATTCGTCCACCAGCAGACCCTTCTGTGGGTCAGCATGCAATGATCCTTGTTCCATTCCAAAGGAGGAACCCAGTCCATGCCCCACGAAATCTGGAGAATGGGGACCTCCACAACTGGAACTTAACCATGAATAGGCCCATCTCCTTCATTATCTGGAATATTCGTGGCGGTAACAACGATAATTTCAGGCTTCATTTTAGGGAAATGATCGATACCCACAAGCCTAGCATGGTCACTCTTCTGGAAACACGCATGGACAACCATATGCCTCTTCTCAACCCATTCGGTTTCACAGATATGATTGAAATTCCTTCTAACGGTCAATCAGGGGGTATGGTTGTTCATTGGGATCACACTGTTGTTAATGTGCACAGCTTTGTAAGAAGAAACCAGGAAATAAGTGCAACCATCGAGGTAATCTCTTCTAATATTACTTGGCTGTTTACTTCAGTATATGCTAGTACTAAGGTAAAAGATAGGAATCAACTTTGGGACAATCTAGTTAACATGCATGACCATCGTACAGGTCCCTGGTTAGTAGGGGGAGATTTTAACGATGTTCTAGACTCTAACGAAAAATTAGGAGGCAATATGGTTAGTAGCAGACGTACTAAATTCCTTTGGGATTGTATTAATAAGTGTGGCCTCTCAGACTTAGGTTATAAGGGCTGTAAATTTACTTGGTCCAATCGAAGGAGGAAAAATAAAGGGCTTATTATGGAAAGACTTGATAAAATTCTAGCAAATAGCGAGTGGATCACTGCGTTCCCAAATGCTACTGTCACCCATTTACCCAAAACCTGCTCCGACCATAATCCATTATTGCTCCAATTAACTTCCGACAAAACCTATAGATTTCCAAAACCTTTTAGGTTAGAATCCTTTTGGTGCAGGCACCCTAGCTTCCCAAATGTAGTAAAAGATAATTGGAAGGGTGCTGATTATCATGAATCCTCAGATAATTTTATTAGGAAAGTCAAAGATTGGAATATTAATATTTTTGGTAAAATACGCAAAGAGAAGAAAAGAATTCTGGCCAGACTAAAAGGCATACAAGAATCCAATAACTACTATAATAGCATCTTCCTCCAAAACTTAGAACGATCCCTCCAATATGATTTTGATAACTTTCTAAAAATGGAAGATGATTACTGGAAATTAAGGGCAAGAGTTTCCTGGATCCAGGAAGGGGACTCTAATACAAAGGTTTTTTCACATTATAGGCCACAAATAATAGAAGGAAAAACAAAATTATGTACTATAAAGATGACCAGGGTAATTGGATTGATAATCCTATCGACCTTCTAAATCATACTAAGCAATTCTTCAAAAATGCCTTCACCACTTCTCTTGAATATTCTAAGTGGCAGGACTACAATCCTAATCCTTGTGCCCACAATATACAAAACCTAATCAGCCTGGACAATCCCCTAAAGCCCTGTGAGATCACCAATGCAGTTTTTTCCTTTAAGCCGTTCAAGGCTCCAGGCCCAGATGGTATCCATCCTTTCTTCTACCAGAAATATTGGAACATTGTCGGGCCCTCAGTTATCAAGGGTTGCTACCAAGTTTTTAAAAACAAAAGCCTCCCTATAGGGATCAATGATACCTACATCTGCCTTATCCCAAAATTCAACAATGCTAATAACCTTAAAAACTTCAGGCCAATTGGGCTTTGTAATACCTTTTATAAAATCATTACCAAAATTATCGCAAACAGGATCAAACCTTTTCTTAACAATCTGATCAGCCCCTTCCAAGCTAGCTTCATTAAAGGAAGGAGAATCAGTGATAATGCCATATTGGTCCAAGAAATCATCAATCACTTCAAGAAAATGAAAGGAAAAAGGGCCAGTATGATCCTCAAATTAGACCTGGAGAAAGCATTTGACCGCCTTGAATGGTCCTTCATCCACAACATGCTTAAATTTTTCAACTTTCGTCCAACTATTTCGACTCTAATCTTAAATTGTATTTGCTCCAGTAGAATTGCCATACTAGTTAATGGCACCATGACTGACTTCTTCAGCCCTAGTAGGGGAATAAGACAAGGGTGCCCTCTATCTCCATATATTTTCATTCTATGTATGGAAATGTTCTCCCGTCTGATTTCCCATCAAGTGGATATATGTCAATGGGATCCAATTCACCTTAGCCCAAAAGATGCAGGCATATCTCACCTCTTCTTTGCTGACGACCTAACCCTCATGTCTAGACTTAATGAAAAATCCTGCAAAACAATAAAGAACAGTCTTTTCTATTTTTGCATGTTGTCTGGGCAGAACATTAACACACAAAAATCAAAAATTTTGGTCTCCAGGAACTGTCACCCCAATACTGCCCAGGAGATTGCCTCCTATTTCAACATCAAAATAGGCAAGTCTTTTGGGAAATACCTGGGCTACCCAATCCTAAACAATCACCCCACCCCAAAGGACTACCAATACATCATTGATAATATGCATAGGAAGCTTTCATCCTGGAAAGGGAAGTTTCTCAATATCGCTGGAAGAACTACTCTAGCAATTTCTACCCTAAATGCTATCCCAAGCCATGCCATGCATTATACACTCCTCCCAAATAAAACTCTAAAGCAAATTGATCGTATTCAAAGAAACTTTATTTGGGGTACAAATAGCGACTCAAAAAAAATCCACTACATTAATTGGCAGAATGTTACCAAACCAAAAGAGGAGGGAGGCCTTGGCCTCCATACTGCTATTAACAAAAACCTAAATTCTCTCTCTAATCTTACATGGAGGCTCATTACCAATCCAACTGCCCCATGGTCAAGCACCATCATCCATAAATATGCCAAAAGCAACCCAAGAAAAAACTCCTCTTTTGTATGGAAAAGCATTCTCAAAGGATGGTCCACTTGCTCCCAAGGAATAACCTGGTTACCAAGTAGTAATTCAAGTCTCAACATTTGGACCTCCTCCTGGATTCCCAACTGCCATCCCTCTGACAATGTCTTCAGGGACCTCTCACTCATTAGGAAAGTAACATGACCATTAAAGATATCATTGTCAACAATCAATGGAACTTATCTAATCTTTCCTTCAATATCCCAAAAGAAATTTCAAACAACATAAACAAGATTCCATTCCCCCTTAATAAAACCCAAGACACACCCGTTTGGTCCCTATCTCCTAGTGGAAGCTTCACCTCCAAGTCATGTGCCAAACTCCTCCAGGAAAATCAATGCCCTCGTCTGGACTTTAAATGGATTTGGGAACTCAAATGCCCAAATAAAATAAAATACTTCTTGTGGCAATGTCTACACAACAGAATTCCTTGCCGACAATACCTCCAACACATTGGCATCAACATAGATAAAAATTGTGCCATGTGCCATACTGATGAGGAATCCCCACGGCACATCTTCCTCACCTGCACAACTGTCCAAAGGCTATGGGCACAATTAGGCTTAATCACTATCCATAACTCCAATGAGCATTGGTTGTCTTTTCTCAAAAACCAATCCCCAAAATTCACCAATACTTTCATTGACTGGCAACAACTCCTTCCATTCGTGGTATGGGGAATTTGGTTAAATAGAAACAGAAACAACATAAACAACACAAATTTCTCCCCGTCACTCAAAACCATTGTACATCATGCCATGGAATTCCACTTCATGACCTCTCACAGTAACCCTATTACTCAAAAAATGACCATTGACATCAAATGGCATCCCCCTCAAAAGGGGTGGTACAAACTCAACGTTGATGGTGCTCATGATAACCTCAAAAGTGGCATAGGTGGAGTCTTTTGAAGTTGCAGTGGGAAGTGGATTATTGGCTTCCAAAAGAAAACCAATGCCATATGTCCTCTACACGCCGAATTACAGTCACTCCAGGAAGGCCTCAAATTAGCTCACAGATTCATGTTGTTTCCATTAGAAATTGAAACAGATTCAACAGACGTCATCAAAGCCATTGAAAATGGCCATGCTACTCTAAATAACGTAATCTTTTTTTGCGGGTCATTAATGCTCCAGCTGAAGGACCTAGTACTGAGGCATAACTTTAGAGAAGGCAATAGGGTGGTGGATGCACTAGCAAAAGATGCAAAAAACGAGGACGACAGCAAAAATATGCATGAAGAAGTTAAAGTATTAGTGTCACCACCAATTTTTATAGAAAAAACGCTTGCAAATGATATGAGTGGGGATCCTATTTTCTCTAAGAATGTATCTAGTAGTATCTGTAATATGCTATTTTGCCTAGGAAATTAAAACATTATGAAGGAAGAGCCATCTGATCCTTCACTTTTCGCATTAAGCGAAGAACAATGTAATATGCCAAACGCAGCTTAGTATATATATATAATATCCTGTTTTAACGTTCAAAAAAAAGAGAAAAGGTAAATAAAAAGTTAACTGAAAGCAAAGGATTCCCAAGATCCAAACGAGAACATAGGCAGCAGGACATGTATATCAATCTCGAAAAAGAAAGAAATGAAAATAGTCAAGATTATAGGTCTGGAAAAAGTGACTAATCTAAATTAATTGGAAATATGTGGAGTGTAAAGTCATTAATCAAAATTGATTTTATTTATATGCTTTTTTGTGGTAATTATGAAGAGGATTTTCTCCTTTAACAGAAACTGGTATATATAGTAGTACACTCTTCTCGTACTCCCTCTTCAAATGATATAATTATAGAAACATCGGAAGAAGAGGATGAGTTTGACGATACTGATTGGGACTGAGGGAATCAGATGATTAAAGAGGGAAATTTTGAAATTCTTTTACATATATTCTGGTTTGAGTGAGTGATAATATTTTTTACCAATATTTTATAATTACTCTTGTTTCTAATACTGCTCTTTGTAATATATTTTTATTTGTTTTCCTTTAGCATTTTATTCTGATGCTTCAATTTTGCAGGATTTTTGGATCTGGATGTTGTGATATTGTTGCACTTGTTGATAGCAACCGGTCGAGGCTTGAATCGATAGATAATTGAGGTACTGATAACATTTATAACACTTGTCGTGTTACATTCTTGTCGTGCTATAATACTTGTAATTTGATAGCCTCTAAATGGGGTGATTTCTCAGTTCTAGCTGTATTCTTTGTCTGTTACATGAGAGGTGCTTATTTTTTGTTTATTTAACTACATGCTTAGGAGCAATACATTCATTTGAAGTCTATATTGTTGGTCTTTTTTGCTCTGTGTGAATGTCGAAAGCAAATATAATGTCACGACCCCAACCCCGGTCGTGATGGCATCCAACACACTGCTAGGCAAGCCCGACCAATTTAACAACCTTAACCCTTTTTATGCAAATCATGATTCAATTAACACAAATAATTACTAAGTCATAATACTAAAACTCTGAAATATAGTTAAAACATGCGGAAAATCCAAGTAGAAATACTACTACTACACAGCCCGAAGAATCCAGTGTCACAAGTCTGAGCCTCTAATACACGGGTGTCAACCTACTACATATTGCTCTAAAGAGATGCGGAAATAAAGCAAGTAGGTTAGATGGGAAGATCAGGACTGCGGACGTCATGCAGCTACCTTGATGTTCCCAGATATGATGCTCGGCAGAGAAATCCTCACTCAGCCTCAGTGGTTGCACCTAGATCTGCACACAAGGTGTAGGGAGTAATGTGAGTACTTCCAACCTAGAGAGTAATAAACATAAATAAGGGTTGAGAGTAAGAAATCCCGGATAGGCACAATGTAAGCTATAATTACAGCAGTTTAATCCAGATAATATCAACTCAATAAACCAATGAAAACAATGATGCTGCAAAAGATAAGTAAATGAATGACAATCAATTAAGAAATGCAACAAATAGTACGGTACTCTCTAGTACCTGCTGCGGCGTGCAGCCCGCTCCATTTATTTATCGTCGACGGCGCTCACTGGGGGTGTGCAGACTCCGGGAGGGGCCCCTTACGGCCCAAGCGCAATATCAAGCCATCTCGTGGCATCCATTAGGCCCTAAGCCTCATATCAATATCAATATAATACTACTGCGGCGCGCAGCCCGATCCCATACTCAGTCCAGAATCATGTAAGCCCCTCGGGCACAATAATATATAAATATTCAGCCCAAACTTCATTATAAATATTATTTAAGTTACATGTTTGAGAAAAAGTGGCTGAGTTTGCAAAACAGTATCAAATACTAGGACTTAGTTCAATTATATGTAAAAATGGTAAGAAACCAGTAAGAGCAATCCCTGAAGGATTCAATCAGTTGGCACGAGGCCAAATTAACAATTAATCCATTTTTATAAGGATATCAACTATGCTTCAATCAATTAGGTAGTAATTTTATTAAGCGGGACGGACCAAGTCACAATCCCCAACGGTGCTCTACCCACGCCCGTTATCCGGCGTGCAAGTCACCTCACATAGCACTACGATGTGCGAATTCGGGGTTTCAAACCCTCAACACAGCATTTACATCTATTACTAACCTCAAGCCGGCCAAAATCCTAGCTCGCAATGCCCTTGCCTCTCAAATCGACCTTCTGCGCGTCGAATCTGACCAAAACCACAACGAATACGTCACATTATGCTATAGGATCAATACCCAATCGAAAATAATCGAAAAACATCAATAATCCCGAAATTGACAAAACCCGAGCCCCGGGCCCACTTCTCGAAACTCAGAAATTTTTATAGAAAAGTGTTCTTCATCTTCTCCCGATTCTGTACATATAAAGAACACCAAAATCGGAGTCCGTTTGACCCCTCAAATCGACCCCTAAAGGTCTCATAATCTCAGGCCCCAAAATCCTATTTTTCTACTGTTATTCATGAATTAAAGGCTGGGATTATGTCCATAAACGAGTTTTAATAATCAAATCACTAACCTCTGTGATACCCACTTATTTTTTCTATCTTAAAAATCGCCTCAGAAGCTTCTTCCCGTTCAAAAATTGGAAGAAAACTCGACCTGCTCATTATAGGTATACTATTCATGCGTTTTACTGCTCTCAATGGATTCCTTGTGAAATTCTAATGAATTTAGGCTTTTGAATCACTTAATTTGACCTTATAATGAAGGAGATAGGTAGGTTTTAAGATTTGCAAATAGTGCAGGTTTTTAATACACTGTCAGGGGCAATTTCGTCATTAACCTGAAAATCTGGGCAACCTTGGTAAAATGGCCATAAAATCCTCATACGATGTCCAAATTCGACGATTCATTTTGCTACGGGTCCGTAATTACGATAAGGATCTAATGCTTCATTCAAAACAGTAATCGGAGCTCATTTGTTCAATATGATATCATTTATGCTTGAAGAAACGACGTCGAAGCATAAGAAAAACGAGCACAACGCAGCCCAAACTTATCCGAAACTCACTCGAGCTCCTCGGGACCGCATACGAACATACTAACACGTCACCTATGATCATTCAAACTTTGCACTCTCAAAACACCAAAACTAACTACAAAACACCAAATTTACATCTGATTCAAGTCTAAGTTCTTCTAAAACTTCCGAAACACGCATTTGATCAAAAATCCAACCAAATCACCTCCGAATAACCTAAAATTTTGCACACACATCCCAAATCACCTAACGAAGCTACAGCAACTCTCGGAATTCCATTCCGACCCTCGGATCAAAATCTCACCTCTCAACCGGAATTCGCCAAAATACTAACTTCGCCAATTCAAACCTAATTCTACACCGGACCTCCAAAATCACTTCCGATCACACTCTTAAGTCACAAATCATCCCCGAAGCTAACCGAATCGTTGGAATCCACATCCGAGCCCTCTAACTCATAGGTCAACATCCGGTTGACTTTTCCAAAATAAGCCTTCCTTAAAGAGACTAAGTGTCTCGTTTCCTTCCAAAAATCAACCCAATTCAACTCGTTCACACAAGACACTGATAATGAAGCATAACGAAGCAGGAAATGGGGGAAACGGAGCGGTTCTCATGAGACGACGGGTCGGGTCATCACATCCTCCCCAACTTAAACAAACGCTCGCCCTCGAGCGTACCCAGAGTTGTCCTAGAAGCCAACCAATACCTGAATGACCTTACCAAGCATATACCCGGGGGTGATCCCACGTCACCCTATCTCGCATAGGTCCGATAACACAACATAGCTGAAATTTCACAATCCATCTAGTCCATAAACCATAGAACCACATTGCACTTTCCGAAATCATGCACAAGATCAGAATCTCACATCTATACTCAGAATAAGCCCGAACCAGCTGTAATAACCCATACCTGCAACCTCAGGTGCAATCATATGATATACTACATAACCCAAACACTCGAAACGATAACTTCTATTCACAGCAGTTGCCCACAACACCCGAATACCGGTAGAAAACCTCTTATCAACTAAGGTCTTATTCCAACACTTTCATATACTGCCAATGATAAATGAAACACGCAATAAACCGTAACCATTGCTCAGATCAACCATTCATGAAGCCACTTTCCTTTTGACTAATACCACAACAGATTCTGAGCCGAACCTCGATATTATCCTTCCAACAAGCTGATATCAAATCCGTTCGTATTCATTAGTGACCCCAACGATCACCTCGAATCCAACACACCACTCTGGTGATATGATACCTCAATACAGGCCTAAGCCACAACTTGCATAATACGCGCACCATTAAGAAACGGTCTGAATATACTCAAATCATGAAAAATGACTCAAACGAAAGAGCTGTACCTCAAGCTCATCAGTACCATCACAACACAAAGCTGAGACCCCGTCTCACATCATAGAAATAGAACACCTGATCTACCCCGAAAGGTCATATCTCCACGTGGCCTCGCTACAATGCGCGATCCTATCCAAACATTGTTACACATGAAACACCTCAAGTCACTATGCTCAAAATCGACAGCCATGCACAATTTGATGTCTGGAACCAAAGCAATTCATTACACCCACGGTGAAACAAATAACATACGCCACGCAACCCGATAGGTCATAACCAATACTCCATTTACCGAGCAACACCCAATTACTCTTCCGCTCGACTTTCACTATGAATCCCCAATAGAACCGCACCACATGTGCCCATAACCAACAAATCATAACGTCTCACAACACCAAAAAGCAACTCATAGCTCTCCTCAAATCACTAACAAGCTCAATAACGATCGAATCAACCTATCCCTCAACAATACAATTCGGGGCCAACCAAGCCCACTTAAGCTAAACACGTATCCACATCGGCCTACCAACGAACTCATTACCAAGAAAGCCTGAAGTTGCTCCTTCCACTACTATAACTCCTGCCGGAGCCGTACGATACGGTGCCCGGCACCAAATCAATATCGAAATCCACCACCTCGCCCGGCGACATGCCCGGCCACAAGAAACGCATCCGAAAAGTCCCTTAACACCGGAACAGAACCAATGGTAGAAACCTCTGCACTGACATCCATCACGAAGGCCCAATTAAGAAAAGCAATCCTTCCCAGCCATCCGCTGGGTCTTTGAANCTCGCCCCTCGATCGGGGAATCACAAGCCATCAAGGCACATTTGATACTGAGCGCTCATGCACGCGTACGAACACGTAGAAGGAATTTCGAGAGTTTCTTTTCAAGCTCGAATCAAGGACGTACGATAAGAATTCAAGAATGTGAAGTGTTCCTAAATGTTCTGGAGCCTCTCGAGGATAAGTACAGACGTCTCCGTACCGATCCACGAGACTCTACTAAACCGGCTCATGACTCGCTAGACCAAGTAACCCAGGCTCTGATACCAACTTGTCACGACCCCAACCCCGATCATGATGGCGCCCAACACACTGCTAGGCAAGCCCGACAAATTCAACAACCTTAACCCTTTTTATACAGTTCATGATTCAATTAACCAAAATAATTACTAAGTCATAATACTGAAACTCTGAAATATAGTTAAAACATGCGGAAAACCCAAGTAGAAATACTACTACACAGCCCGAAGAATCCGGTGTCACAAGTCTGAGCCTCTAATACACGGGTGTCAACCTACTACATATTGCTCTAAAGAAATGCGGAAATAAAGCAAATAGGTTAGATGGGAAGATCAGGACTGCGGACGTCATGCAGCTACCTTGATGTTCCCAGATATGATGCTCGGCAGAGAAATCCTCACTCAGCCTCAGTGGTTGCACCTAGATCTGCACACAAGGTGCAGGGAGTAATGTGAGTACTCCGACCCAGTGAGTAATAAATATAAATAAAGGCTGAGAATAAGAAATCCTGAATAGGCACAATGTAAGCTATAATTACAGCAGTTTAATCCAGATAATGTCAACTCAATAAACCAATGAAAACAATGATGCTGCAACAGATAAGTAAATGAATGACAATCAATTAAGACATGCAACAAATAGTACGGTACTCTCTAGTACCCGCTGCGGCGTGCAGCCCGCTCCATTTATTTATCGTCGACGGCGCTCACTGGGGGTGTGCAGACTCCGGGAGGGGCCCCTTACGGCCCAAGCGCAATAATAAGCCATATCGTGGCATCAACTAGGCCCTCGGCCTCATATCAATATCAATGTCATACTGCTGCGGCGCTCAGCCCGATCCCATAGTCAGTCCAGAATCATATAAGCCCCTCGGGCACAATAATATAGAAATATTCAGCCCAAACTTCATTATAAATATTATTTGAGTTTCATGTTTGAGAAAAAGTGGCTGAGTTTGCAAAACAGTACTAAATACTAGGACTGAGTTCAATTGTCTGAAAATATGGTAAGAAACCAGTAAAAACAATCCCTGAAGGATTCAATCAGTTGGCACGAGGCCAACTTCTGCCCATTACTCCATTTTTATAATGATAAGTGAATTTCAGTCAAATACGCAGTATATTCATCTACCGGGACGGACCAAGTCACAATCCCCAACGGTGGTCTACCCCACGCTCGCTACCCGGCGTGCAAGTCACCTCAATATAGCACTACGATGTGCAAACACGGGGTTTCAAACTCTCAGAACAGCATTTACATCTATTACTCACCTCAAGCCGGCCAAAATCCTAGCTCGTTATGCCCTTGCCTCTCAAATCGACCTCCTCGCGCATCGAATCTGACCAAAACCACAACGAATACGTCACATTATGCTATAGGATCAATACCCAATCGAAAATAATCGAAAAACATCAATAATCCCGATATTGACAAAACCCTAGCCCCGGGCCCACTTCTTGAAACTTAGAAATTTTTACAGAAAAGTGTTCTCATCTTCTCCCGATTCCGTACATATAAAGAACACCAAAATCGGAGTCCGTTTGACCCCTCAAATCGACCCCTAAAGGTCTCATAATCTCAGGCCCCAAAATCCTATTTTTCTACTGTTTTTCATGAATTAAAGGCTGGGATTATGGTCTATAATCACCCATAAACGAGTTTTAATAATCAAATCACTTACCTCTGTGATACCCACTGATTTTCTCTCTTAAAAATCGCCTCAGAAGCTTCTTCCCGTTCAAAAATTGGAAGAAAACTCGATCTGCTCATTATAGGTATACTGTTCACGCGTTTTACTACTCCCAATGGATTCCTTGTGAAATTCTAATGAATTTAGGCTTTTGAATCACTCAATTTGACCTTATAATGAAGGAGATATGTAGGTTTTAAGATTTGCAAATAGTGCAGGTTTTTAATACGCCGTCAAGGGCAATTTCGGCATTAACCTGAAAATCTGGGCAACCTTGGTAAAATGGCCATAAAATCCTCATACAATGTCCAAATTCGACGATTCTTTTTGCTACGGGTCCGTAATTACGATACGGATCTAATGCTTCATTCAAAACAGTAATCGGAGCTCATTTGTTCAATATGATATCATTTATGCTTGAAGAAACGACGTCGAAGCATAAGAAAAACGAGCACAACGCAGCCCAAACCTATCTGAAACTCACCCGAGCTCCTCGGGACCGCATACGGACATACTAACACGTCACATATGATCATTCAAACTTAGTTGCACTCTCAAAACACCAAAACTAACATCAAAACACCAAATTTACATCGGATTCAAGCCTAAGTTCTTCTAAAACTTCCGAAACACGCATTTGATCAAAAACCCAACCAAATCACCTCCGAATAACCTGAAATTTTGCACACACATTCCAAATCACCTAACGAAGCTACAGCAACTCTCGGAATTCCATTCCGACCCTCGAATCAAAATCTCACCTATCAACCGGAATTCGCCAAAATACTAACTTCGCCAATTCAAGCCTAATTCTACACCGGACCTCCAAAATCACTTCTGATCACACTCCTAAGTCACAAATCATCCCCCTAAGCTAACCAAATCGTCGGAATCCACGTCCGAGCCTTCTAACTCATAGGTCAACATCCGGTTGACTTTTCCAAAACAAGCCTTCCTTAAAGAGACTAAGTGTCTCATTTCCTTCTAAAAATCAACCCAATTTAACTCGTTCACACAAGACACTGATAATGAAGCATAACGAAGCAGGAAATGGGGAAAACGGAGCGGTTCTCATGAGACAACTGGTCGGGTCGTCATAATAGAACACTTAGAAGCTTATAGAATTAACAGGTTAGTCATGAACACTGGACATAATCAAACACACAACTAGAGTCAGTCAAATACCTTAGATATTAGGTAACTAACATGATTTCCTCAGCGAAGGAGAATAGACAAGGGTGAATAGACATGCTGGACAAACATCAAATGGACAACTATAGTTTGTACATGCTAATTACATATTGAACAAAGCAGGATGAGACATGCTAAGTAAGGCAGTAAACAAGAACTGGAATTGAATCTATAACTAATGAGCTAGCACTGAAATGAAACACATAGAGTTTAGGTTTCAAAATTTAACTGAGACATAGCAGCCAAGTAAGAGAAATGCAGAATATGAAAGAAACAGGTGCAATTCCACTATCTAGCCTTGGCTTTCAGCTGGCTAGACCCACAATAGCACAAGTAGCACAAGTAGCAAAGAAGGAGAAGAGTTTGAATGTATGTGTGTGTTATGAACTGATGTTTATGTCTTAAGAAGTAAAACAAAGGAGTTTATATAGTAATTCAAGAGTAGAGCAAATAAGGTAAAGGAATCAATAGTCAACAATTAAGGGATCACAGAATCAATCACACAAAGAGGTTCAGTACAGTCTTCCCTTAATTAAGGGCAATTGGCGAACGGTAATGACAGGACCTAATTAAGGCAAGAGGTTCAAATCAGGCTAAATAAAAGAGTAAAGAATCAGAGGTTAATTAAGGAAAGGAGTTCAAATCAAACCAAATAAAGAACTTCAGAATAAAATAATCAGGGGTTTAATTAAGGGAAGAATCATGTAAAGAAATCAGTAAATATACAACAATCAAATAAGGCAAGAACAACTAATTAGGGTCGCAATCGTAGAAATAGGCAAGACTCAGGAGTACAGATTCTTAACAGAACAAATCAATCAACCAGATTAACAATAATTCTAGAAAGAATATATCGATTCCCATAAATAAAGTAGACTAAGTAAAACTTTATAAACACGGAGAAGTTAACCAGAAACTTGATTCAAAAACCCTGATAGAGATTAGTTAGGGCAAAAATCACAAAGCAATGCATTTGACAAAGGAAAATCGTGTAGGTCAAAGATACCGAGTGAATCAATACAACTGGTAACATTGAAAATTTAGAATCGAAGCATAAAATCTGAAAACCAGAGTTTCACATAAAGCGACTAGGGTTTAAGCATCTTTTGCATAAATCAGTCAAGAACACTAAAGGATAATCGACTAAACAATTAAAAATCAGAAAGACCTTGAGAAAATGACTTATAATAAACCCTAGTTTAGGAAAAACGGGAAATCAGTTGAAAACCAGAAAACTTTCAAGGAAAACATGTGAAATATGTTCGATTCATCTTAGATATGTACAGATCTGAGAAGATCGGAGACCAAAAATTAGGGTTTTTAGAAAGTGCAACAGAGACGAGAACATAGGCTAAGAAAACCATGGATTCATAGCAAAATAAGAAAGGTTTCTTACTCATGGTCGAGCAAACGGCCTGAAACAGGCAAAGAAATCAAAGGTGCAAACAAGACCGCCTAGGTCCCTTGAGATCTTCTCAAGGATCTAGGAAACTGATGAACCATAGCAAATAGGAGGCCATTAGAGGCTTGCGAAGAAACATCATCGAATGGTAGTGTGAGTCGGTGACGGTGGGGAAATTAGGGCTCCGCTAGAGAGCGTTTGAGAGAGAAGGGAACGGAGGGCGGCGGAGTATGGTGGGAAGTGAATTAGGTTAGAGGGGTGTCGTTTGGAATTAAAAATGGTAAGAACAAATACGGGCCGTTGATCTCTGAGATCAACGGCCAGGATTAGGGGGGCCTGGGTCGGGTTTAATTTGATTTGGGCCTGGGGTGAATTGGGTTGATATTATTAAAGGTGTTTGGGCTGGTATTAAAAGGGTTAGGTCCGAAAAATTAGAGAAATTAAAAGGCTATTTGTTAAATACGCATTTAATCACTAATTTTTTTTTAAAATAGTTAATAAATTATAAAAAATGATTTTCATGCCTAGAAACGTTTTAAAATAATTACTTAATATTTTAAAAATATAAAAGGCTATTTTCTGGTAAAATAATGTAATAATGCATGCATGTGCTATAATTGCAAAGTAATTGCGATTGTAACCTAAAAGTACAAATGTGGCTATTTGTGCAATAATTGAAACTTATTTACAAATGCAAATGATGAAATTAAGCCACAAAATTACTATAAAACTATTTGAGATGCAATCAGTTATTATTTTATAAATAAAATACTGGGATAAATTAATTAAGATCTTTTAAAAATGCAGAAATTGTATGAAAAATACCAATTGATGCCAATGCATAGTTTTGAAAATATTATAGGGAAAAATTGGGTATCAACACCCTCGGCCTGAGATATGGCTGGAGCAAGGGGAATCAACCCTGTCTGAGCTAGAGTACCGAACATGCTCAGGAACTGTGCAAGGGTCTCCGAGCTAGTATAGTAGTAGTAGGTGTTTCAGGTGTCTGCGCTCCTACTAGAGCTACTGGTGGCTCCTCTGTAGCAGCTCGCTCGGGTGCTCTGGCTGCACCACGTGGGCGTCCTAGGCCCCTACCTTGACCACGACCTCTGGTGACTCTAGCAGGGGGCGCGGGTGCCTGGTCATCTCCGGCTGCACGTGTCCTCACCATCTGTGAGAGAATAGAAGACAGAAGCTTAGAATTTCGAAGCCAACAATTTCGCACGACTAGGAATCAAAACAAGTGAAATTTTTCCTAACAGTTCCATAGCATCCTGAAGATAAGTACAGACGTCTCCGTAACAATCCGCGATACTCTAATAGATCGGCTTGTGACTCACGAAACCTATGAACCTAGAGCTCTGATACCAACTTGTCATGACCCAAATTCTCCCTCCGTGTATTGTCGTGACAGCACCTAGTCTCTACGACTAGGTAAGACTAACATTTGCGGAAAATGAAATGAAAAACTTAAAAGTTAACAACCAACAGTAACTGATAAATTAAATAATTATTTGAGATGCAGCTCGGCATGTCACGACCCAAATCTCATTACAGGTCGTGATGTCACGCAACGCCGTTGTTAGGCAAGCCAACACTGATCAACTAGTGAATTCTCGTTTTAAATAAATTATTAAGTAATAGCTCCTCCTTTCTTGTTAAAAGATTTAAGAGTTTGAAATTATAACATAAATAAATGGAAGCAATGAGTACGAATTGTAATCATGCAAATAAACCAAAATAATGAGTCTACCAGCATGTGTGCCAAGACCTGGTGTCACAAGTATGTGGAAAATATAGTAGGATATACAAACCATGCTAGCCTACTGTTTGAAAGGAAATAGACAGAAAATAAAGACATAAGAGAGACTCTAGCAGCTGCAGAACGGCTCAAAAGGGCAACTCACCAGGAAGTCTCAAGCTGGGAATCAATTCTATGCGCCGGACTGATGGCCAGATGCACCCACCTCAAATCCTGTACAATCAAGTACAGAAGTGTAGCGTGAGTACATAAAAATATATACCTAGTAAGTATCTGGTCTAACCTCGAAGAAGTAGAGACGAGGGGTCGACTTCGACACTTACTAGGGCCAACATTATAATAATATGTGATTCTAATAAGAATGATATACAGAACTAACAATAAACTCAGAACAAGAAATAACTGAACAGTTATTTAAGAACCCAAACATTTCCTTCATTTTAAACAATTGATCTCTAAAGTAGTAAACTCATACCAATTATGAAAGGGACTTTCAGTTCTATTATCACACATAAGTTCCACCGAGGACATTCGGCTCGATCTAACATAAAAGTAAAATGTGCATTGCCGAGGGTCAAATGGCACGAAACATAGATGCATCTATTAACCTGTCGAGGCGAACGGCCCGCTCCCATGAGAGTAGTGGAAATAGCCACCCCGCTCGCGGAATATACTTGCAACGCGGTTAAATATAAATGTAATGAAATTCTTCTCATTTCTTTTCAAAATAATAATTTACTTGAAACCTTTGAAATCTTGAAAATTCTCAACATAGTTCTAGTCAACGCAGACCAACAAAATATGTTCAGATAATGGTACCCACAAAGCATGGTGTAAGATTAGAACTACCCGGACATAACAAGAATAGTAGCTACGTACGCACTCTCGTCACTTCGTACGTACGTAGCCCCCACAGATAATCATATATTAATTTAGTTCACCTATGGGGAATTTCCCTCTTACAAGGCTAGAAAAGATACTTGCCTCGCTTCAAGGTCTACTTTCCGGTTCAAGCTTAAGCCCAAACCCTCAATTTGGTGTCGAACAATCCGAAACTATCCAAATAACGTACAAACTAATCAATATAGACTCAAAAGTTCATATTCCCACTATTAGAGTGATTACCCAACTTTTGTTACAAGATTCCTAAAATTCACCCCCGGGCCCACATGGTCGGATTCCGGAAAATTTTAAAGGAAATTGTTACCAATAACCCATCACATGTAAAGAAAATTGTTACCAACTCAAAAGTACAAACTAAGTATATGATTTCTACTAAATTCCATAACAAATTTCGTTGTTAAATGTCATTTTCATAAAAAACCTAGGTTTTACTCTAAACCCATAATTTTCACTAATTTACATGTTGTAATCTACCCATAAACTATGTATTAAACTCACATTAGGTGGAAATTACTTACCTCACAAAGCTAGGTTGAAATCTCCCTTTTTAAAGCTCCCAAATCGCCCAAAAATGTAATAAATGACCCCAAATATGCCTAAGTCCCGATTTTAAACTCACTGCCCAGCTGCCCCCTTCATCGTGAACGCGACAGGGGCCTCGCGTTTGCGAAGGCCATTGGATCAGGCCCTCTGAAGGCCATTCGTTGCGAACGTGACAATGGACTCGCGAACGCAAAGAACAAAGCTGGCCCGGCCCAGCTACTCTACTCTACGCGAATGCGAGTCGCCTCACGCGAACGCGAAGGTCACTGGCCCAGACCTTTGCGAACGCGAAGTGCATCCCCCCCCCCAGCACAACTCCTTCTACGCGAACCCGATGGTTCCTTTGCGTTCGCAAAGAAGGAAACCAGAACTGGGCAAAATCTTGTTTCATGCATTTAGCTCCGAGGGGTCCGAAACTCACCCGAGCCACCCGAGACCCGTCCAAAGGCACTAACAGGTCTATAATCATAATACGGACTTGCTCGAATTCTTGAAACATGAAAAACAACAATGAAACTGAGAATCATACCCCAAAACCAAATTGAATCGAACTTTGAACTTCAAGTTCTTCAATTTACTTCCAACGCGATGAAACATACTTATATTACTTCTGAATGACACCAAACTTTGTGTGCAAGTCTTAAATGACATTACGGAATTATGCTCGGTCTTGGAATTCCGTTCGGACCTCGATATCACAAAAACCCGCTCCAAACTAAATTTAAAGAACTTCAAAATCCTTAAAGGACCAACTTTCACTAATAGGCGCCAAAACACTGCCAGGTAATCCAAACCCGATCCGGACATACGCCCAAGTCCGAAATTATCATACGAACCTGTTGGAACCTTCAAATCCCGATTCCGAGGTCGTTTACTTAAAATGCTGACCGAAGTCAAACTTGGCCTTTTAAGCCAACCTTAAGGAACCAAGTGTTCCGATTTCAATCCAAACTCTTCCAAATCCCGAACCAGCCATCCCCGCAAGTAATAAATCAGTAAAAGCAAGTACGGGAAGTCTTATTTAGGGGAACGGGGTTCTAGAAAGCAAAACGACCAGTCGGGTCGTTACATTCTCCACCTCTTAAACAAACGTTTGTCCTCGAACGGGTTTATATTCATACCAGAAGTGCTGAGTAAGTTTGGATATCTGCTCCGCATGTCCTCCTCGGACTCCCAGGTCGCCTTCTGGACTGGTTGGCCCCTCCAATGAACCTTTACCCCGGAAATCCTCTTGGATCTCAACTCGCGATCCTGTCTATCAACAATAGCAATTGGCTCCCCCTTATAACCAAAGCTCTCATCTAGCTGAATAGTACTGAAGTCTAACACATGAGACAAGTCGGCGTGATACCTCCGAAGCATAGACACATGAAAAAATGGATGAACTACTGATTAGCTAGGAGGTAAAGCAAGCTCATAAGTGATGACGTCCAAATTCACTACTAAAAAGTAAATGGACACGGTCGCATGCAATATAATTTACCCAACTATGAGTCGGGTTCGAATCCCACAGAGAACAATGTGTAGGCGATTAGGAATGTAAGAAAATTATCACTTATCGCGCAATGCCAAACACTAAGAATTTGGTTTTGAAAATGTTTATATCTAAATGCGGAAATGTAAACTAACCTAGAAAGCAAGTAAAATGATCAATGGCTACAAGTATGAATGCATCGGGAATTACACTCAAGTAACGATCCAATGTATTTCATGATTTTACAAATATGAGCGAGTTTATGTTAATTAGCCACGGATAATAATTCTTAATAGCTTCTTCCGAAGACTAACAAGACTTCCTAATTGAATTATCCCTAAAACAATTAGAAGATTAAGCACACCCGAAATGGCTACAAGTAGTTCAATCCTATCCCTAGGTAGAATCTATAAAATGAGGGTTAACGCCTCAAGTTCTTGTTAATTAATCTTTCCCAACCCCAAATTATCTTTTCCAAAATTAATTCGGAGTTAATAGGCGAGTCCTAGGGTTAGCTAATCCCTTTGGAAACATTAAAGAACAAGAATAATTAAAGTAACAATAACTCACTTCATAAAAGAATAAAAATCATTCAATACATAAGCACAACAAGGTATTTAATCCACACTTTAAATATGAATATTTCCATAAACAAGATTCAAGTGTTGGAAATAAATACTACACACTTAAATATTCAATACAAAGCAAGGAAATGAAGAAATAAACATAGATGGGTAAGAAATCTTAACCACAAGCTTCAATCTTCAAAACCCAGGTGTGTGTGCAAAACCCTAGCTTCAATACTTGTTCTCTCTAACTCTATGAACTGAAAATAAGCCAAAGATATGCCAAAGATATGTTTGGTCGTGTATAAAAATGGTTTGGGGATAAAGAATGTGAAATTCCAGATTTGCCCAGGCCTGAGAATCGATCTTCGCATTTGCGAACAAAAGTTCGCAATTACCAACTCTGCCTGTGCTGCTTCACTTCGCATTTGCGACAAAACCTTCGCATTTGCGAAGGTTGACTTTTCCAGTTGACTTCGCATTTGCGAAGTCCTCTTCGCATTTGCGAAGACTTCCTGTTTTGCATTACTTCGCAATTCCCATGAATCTGCTCGCAATTCCCAAGCCTGAATCTTCGCACTTCCCATGTTTTGGTCGCAATTGCGACCACTGAGTGCATTGCCCAGATTTTTCCTCTTTTTAGCTTCTTTTTGACTTGTTTTCACTTGGTTTCTTCACCAATACTTCTAAATCACATACACCCTGTAAAATAGAAGTAAACGACATTAAAACACACGATTTTATCACTCAAACATAGCAAAAGTATAGGTTTAAAGACAAGATAAGTTGGTAAAATACCAACTTATCACACCCCCAAACTTAAACTATTGCTTGTCCTCAAGCAATGAAAGCGACAAAATCTCTTCCCAAGTAATTAACTCAACATTATATCCTTATCATGCCAAGCCAAAAAGGTCTACTTTTAAGAACAAATGCATGACTTCGATTGGTACCAACAATTACTCCAAAGCATATGAATTATCAAGCACTTCTCATGAATTTCATTATACTTCAAGTGCTCAAACACTAATACAAATCAAAGTAGCAATCAAGTCATGACATTAAAGCTTCAAAATTTGCCTCTCCATCACAAACAACTTTCTTTGGTCATTCTTTCCAA